>NC_092794.1:74555116-74855116 GCF_918797505.1 Bemisia tabaci
AGTGATATCATGCTAACTATGAACAAAAAGAAAAAAGGAGAAAAACTAAGGGTATCAACGCCTGGATTCCAACTATATTTCCACTTAACCGATCCAAAACCAACTTAACCGACCAAAACCAAACGCCTATCTCGAGGATCGAACTCCGAGCGCAACGACGCTCTCGCCAACCTGAATTTTGCAGTTGCGACCAGGGATCCTCATTGCCTCCAGAGCACTGCAGGCCAGCGCTGGGGGTAGCTAAATCAGCACACTACTGTCCTGTTGCCAAATGTGCAAGTGTTTTGTAGCAGAAGAGGACAGCCGCACTCTCACCTCTCGCTCTGTTCTGAAACGCTACAGAAACCCCCAAGAGTATTTCCCTGATCACCACATTTTCTTTCCAT
Source organism: Bemisia tabaci (assembly GCF_918797505.1). Lineage (NCBI taxonomy): Eukaryota > Metazoa > Arthropoda > Insecta > Hemiptera > Aleyrodidae > Bemisia > Bemisia tabaci. The sequence continues at coordinate 74,555,503 of NC_092794.1, forward strand.
TATTCTGAATATTTTGGCAGAGCAATGTACAAAGTGGGTGATTTTGGATACTTGTAAAAGGGGAAGAGTCGCATAATCTTAGCAATGTTGACATGGGTGTATGCTGCTTGGTCGGAAAGGTCCACATACATTTGTTACAACGCACATTAAATAATCAAATGATAAAAACAATATTATTATAACACGCCGCAATTGCCGCACTCCTCCTTTGTACCAAAATAGAATAATGCCACCGGTGCAAAGATAAAAAATTTAAAACTTTAATAAAACTTCATTAACCGATATCATCTAGAGCGGAAGCATCGTATGTTGACACTGAAGTCAAGAATTGTTTAGGTCACCACTCATCAGTGGTGCCATCTGACTGCATAGCCCTGTCTTCATTTGTAAAAATGGATGCTCAAAATGTCTGAAAGTCAGGATGATTCGATTGATGGGTGTTGCATTTTAAAACAGAGCAACGCGACTCTATTTTGATCAACAATTGCGATCAGATATCGCAATCGCATACTGGCATTCCTCAGAGCTCGTGCGTGCGGTCAGGTGAAGTATTGGGTGAAATTTGACTGTAAGTATTGTTAAACTATTTACCAGCCACAATTATTATCATCAAAACAAACGAGGCATGCTTCATTCAAGTATTTAGGTTTGAGGTTATGTGCACTCTAAGCATAACAATGCTTTGAACAATGCTGCTGGATGTTATGATAGTGATCTAGTATAGTATATCTCATATAGAGAGCGCTGTGCTCTCCTGTACACTACTGTGACCGAGGACGGCCGGAAGCCGATCCAACCCAAAATAGATTCATCATGGCTGCCTAGCTATCGTCTCGCCTTTTCATCTTCTTTCCTTTCCTTTCTTGATTAGGATTGCTCCTATTCAAACATGGTGCCGAAACCCGTTCTCCGTTCGTAGTTTCGCGAAATCGGTAGTTTTGAGCTCTACGCGTAACCGTATTTCGTCGAACACGGCGGTTGAAAGTGCGTGCGACGTCGAATCGAACTTTTGAAAGTGCGTGCTAGCGTACCCAGCAGTGCGGCATATCTTTGAAACGCGTCCGATAGTGCGTGATGAATTTCTTCATCTTCTTTCGAACTAGCAGCAAATGCTCTCGATGTGCTAACTCGAACTCTCTCTTTTTAAATTTCACACCAAAGTGCTACCTACGTGTGTTGAAATCAAAATTCTGTAATCAGCTGCAAGTGGCCTATTTCCTTTATCATGCAAGACACGACGAGTGCTGCTGCTCAGCAATCTGCTAAGAACTCTCGATTTGTGTTTTCATAAAGTTGTGAAATCTGTATTTGTTGCCGGTCTTCTTCCTCAGCATGATGACATTAGGGTGCAACTCCTAATGAAAGAGAGGAAGCTGGACGAAGTGGTGTTGTTTGCTCAGACAATGCACGCGTCACAACTACAGTCAAAGTCGATGGAGGAACCGACCGAAAATTAACTAGTAAATAAGGTGGAACAAGGAAGATCCAGCAATGTCAGAGGACGTGGAAGGCGTGGGAGAAGCAGTGCTATCTGTGAACAAGCGACATCGTCTAACTTCACCCGCAACCACAATCCTCAACACGGGCGTCAATCCAGCTTTGGGAAGCAGAAAGCCTGCAAGTCCTGCGGAAATTCAATCCACTACTCCGGTAAATGTCCTGCCATGGGAAGAAGCTGCTCCGTCTACGAGAAACCCAATCGCCTGAAGAGGGTGTTCAATAAGCAAAGCGTCAGGTTTGTGGAGAATGACTTCTCTGGCGATGAAGACGACTACTACCAATCGACAGACGATGATGGACCCAGCCTCTTCATTGGTGCTGTCAATGGGGTTCAAGATGAACAATGAATAACAACAGAGCGGAAACTTTGCTGCCTTATGACATAGGAGAATACCCATGGCAAAAACTTGGCATGGATTTCATGGAATTAAACAAAAACTTGTACCTGGTAGTAATAAATTATTATTCGCGATTTCCTGAATTAATTAAAATTAACAATACTATCCCCGTCAAATCTCTTAATGTCTAGAAACCTGAGAACTAAATTGTATGTTAATAAGTCAAACCGCCAATCGAAGCCAATCCCTTATACTATGTTTCACAAATTGAAATCGGACAACATTAAGGAGATGAAAAAATATCACAAAGGCAAAGGAAAACTCTCTGAGTTAAAAATAGGTGATCCACTTTATTTCAAAAAATTATGGAATGCTGAGTGGGAGCAAGGTTGTATTGTAAAAAAAATGTAAACAACTGCGCTCGTATAAAATTAAAATGAAGCAGGTAAACAATACCGAAGAAATGGAGTATTCATCAAACCTAAAAAAGAAATAGCGCCTAATGATGATAAAAAGCGCAAAATTGATCCAGCGCTCACAACTAAACTCCAAGAAAAATCAGCTAATTGTTATGAAAATGATTTTATAGTGATTGAAGAATGTCAATCTCAATACTTCCCCCAAACTCCAACGTCTGAAATAGAATATCTCTCGGCTGAAGAAGACGTACAATGTCTATTCAATTTAACCCCGGAAAATATTGATAATATTATTGTGGGTCCCTCTAATAACATTGTGACAGGAGATCTATCAGAGTTGGATATTGCACCAACTCAACCTCAGCCCTCAAAACCAAATATGGGTCATTCCACATCTAGTGTACCAGGCTCGGAACCCGACCCCCTCCGATTTGGCTGAAAATTGGTATACGAGGTCTCAACATCATTCTAAGAAACTATCTTGAAGGGTTTTCCCATCCGACGCCCCGTTCGCGAGATATCGACCCCCAAAGATGGGGTGAATTTTAGCGATATTCAAAAAAGCCCGTTTTAGCGATTCTCATTTTCTCGACTTCCCTCTCTTTGACTCTCCATAGCGAGACTCTGTATCAATCCATCATACTTCGAAAGAGTGTTTCCAGACCAGTTTTTCATGTAGATTCTGAATATGCCATCGAAATTTAGCTAAAAATTATTTAAATGGCCGTAATTTAGAGTTTTTTAAAATTTACGATTTTTTCGCCATTTAATGTTCAAACTGAATTATCTTAAAAACAGTCGCTCCGATTTTCGATTTTTTTTTTTTATACTTCAGGCTTAGGATATATACTTTTGGTTGATATACTTTTTTCAATGGGCATCGGACGGTTAAGGGCCTAAAAAATTCATATAGGCCAAAAAAGGTCAAAAATTGGTAAAAAAATACGATTTTTTACATTTTAATCCTAATATTTCGATGATGAACACTTCAATTAACGATATTTCCCCCAGTTTACCCTCTAAGATGTATAAAATTAGACTATCGACGCTTTCCATACATTTACCGATCGATTAACGGCCTGATGGAAACCGGAAACCGACCGAAAATCCTCGAAATTGACGCAAAAAGACGATTTTTCACACCGTAACCGATGCTTTCCATAGATTGTAACTGCAATTTCCAATTTTCTCTCTCTATTTCAACCTTAAGGTATATGCTTTTGAGTAATAAACACTCACTAACGTGCATCGATGGGGCACGGATCTAAACGAAAATGAAAACCGGCCGGAAATGCTCAAAAATGACGGGAAAAGGCGATTTATTGCATAGTCAGGGGAGCATGTGTTCGAAAATTACGTCCCGTTTGCACGTTTGTGATGCAAGTTTACTCCTTCATTTTGGTCCCTAGGATGAGAAAATCTTTGGTGGACTATCCGATTTTGATGCCAAGGCCCCAAAAACAAGATGGCGGCCAAAATGGAGGCTGAAATTGAAATGTTGGTGAAACGACACAAAACGTCAAGAGAGGTGTCGATTCTTATGTTTTTTGAATCGTAGATTCCAAAAAAATTGTCATACTTACAGACCCCTCGACCCACGGAAATGACCAAAATCCAAGATGGCGGCCGATCTTGGCTCTTTAGTGGCTAAAACGTCAAATGTGGAGCAAAGAGAGGAGTAAACACTCCAGATATCTGTTTTCGAGGTCACCGATTCCAAAAAAATAGGAGAAAAAAACATCTTATGCCAAATGGTACTGATTTGGACCATGCAAAGGCCGAACTCGGCAGTCATTCTGATTAGAGTGTTCAGAAACACTCAATAATCGGGACCCCTCGACCCACGGAAATGCACAAAATCCAAGATGGCGGCGATTTTGGCTCCTGAATGACTAAAACGTCAAATGCGGAGCAAAGTTCCCGATCCTCGAAAAGCCTTTCAGGGAGTTCACTTACCCTCTCATTCCTTCTAAAGCTCTATGTCGCTACCCTTTCACTGGGCATCCACTTCGTCTCCTCCCGGGAGGAATACCCAATCAAGCATCTTCTTTGGCAGTCCTTCGTCCGTCATTCTATTGACATGGCGATACCAGTCAAGCTGTCTGATCATGCCGTCGAATACGATGTCATTCTCGACTCTCATGATCTGCCGCACTCTTTCATTGCTAACCCGATCGCTCCTAAAAATTCCTAAAGCCACCTCCTCCAGAAATCCATCTCCGTAGTTCAATATCGAAAATTAGGATTAAAATGTAAAAAATCGTCTTTTTTTACCAATTTTTGACCTTTTGTGGCCTATTTGAATTTTTTTGGGCCCTTAACCGTCCGATGCCCATTGAAAAAAGTATATCAACCAAAAGTATGTATCCTAAGCTTGAAGTATAAAAAAAAAATCGAAAATCGGAGAGACTGTTTTTTAGATAATGCAGTTTGAACATTGAATGGCGGAAAAATCGAAAATTTTAAAAAACTCTAAATTACGGCCATTTAAATAATTTTTAGCTAAATTTCGATGGCATATTCAGAATCTACATGAAAAACTGGTCTGGAAACACTCTTTCGAAGTATGATGGATTGATACAGAGTCTCGCTATGGAGAGTCAAAGAGAGGGAAGTCGAGAAAATGAGAATCGCTAAAACGGGCTTTTTTGAATATCGCTAAAATTCACCCCATCTTTGGGGGTCGATATCTCGCGAACGGGGCGTCGGATGGGAAAACCCTTCAAGTTAGTTTCTTAGAATGATGTTGAGACCTCGTATACCAATTTTCAGCCAAATCGGAGGGGGTCGGGTTCCGAGCCTGGTACACTTGATGTGGAATGACCCATATAGGAAGAGGTCGTGCAAATACTAATAAAATTAGCGCAAATGTTGGCAATAGTCAACGTGATAGGAAACCTCCAGCATATCTTAAAGATTATAAAACTAATTGAATTGTAAAAAACCAACCTGTTTAAAAAAAAAAAAAAAAAAAAAAAAAAAAAAAGGGAAATTGTTATGGTAGTGATCTAGTATATCATATCTCATATAGAGAGCGCTGTGTAGTGAACCTGACATGTCAGGTTTGGTGACGTCACCAAACTGACATTTTGCTGTTATTAATTTTTCCTGTCAATTTACAGTAAGAAAATCAAACAAATCATTGAGGTTAGGTCGAGAGGCCACCTGTAGATGTAAGAAAAAAATATTAGCTCACATATTCCACCAAAAGTTTTGATGGAAAACAGCGTCACCAAACTGACACTGAATAAGTGAGAGTGAGACACTCCAAAAACCATGGAAGAACTGAAATCATGCTGAAATTGGAAAAAATAAGTGGACTTATCGAGTACTCGTCTGTTCGTTCTCCATTTCCGCACTCAGTCATGCCTTAATCCGCACACAAGCGATGTCTCTTGAGTGGCCACCAACTAAAACGCATAGCGTCACCAAACTGACATACTATTGAGTTACACGCTTCAAGTCTCAAATTAAATTGAATAATATAGTTTTCTGGTGTTTCAATGCATATTATATCAAACAATGTACATTCGAGACCTAAAAAAAATAGAGAAAGCTCGCAAAAGGTCTTGGTTTATTTATATAACGATTTGATACATTGACTACCTCCGAGTTACACGTCACCAAACTGACATTTTCACTGTTTAGCACATTGAAAAAACGGTTTCGAGTTATTCAAATCTCCTGAGGAATTTTTTCGTTGTTGGTATGACCTGCTTCTATGCAAAAAACCAAACATCGAGAGAAAATATTATAATTGAAAGTTTTCAGCAGACAGTTACACGTCTTTCCCATGTTTTATCCCATTAGCTGAAATCCACTCATATATGTTATTGTTATACATACTACTTGTATTTCTTTTTTGTGTGTGTGTTCGGTTTTCTTCAGATGGAGAACATCGTGAGCGTGTAGACAATTTCTCGAGCATCTAAATTACTAACCAACATTTTTAAAGTCATAATCAGCTTCAAAGAATTCAATCTACTTATTTAAGCCGATTAATTGACCAATCGAATCTCCGATTAATTGTAAACCATCAATCGATTGGACGATTAATCGGAAGACTGTTAATCTATTACTTTAATCGATTATTAAGGGCTTTATTAATGGATTACTAATTGATAATCGGATCACCTCTACTCAACATACGATGTTTTCTTTCTACAGAGGTTGAAATTTCATAAAATGCTGTGAAATTTTCCTAGTAAATTGAAATTCCAATTTTTATCCCTGCACCCGAGAGTCCTGAGAGCAGAAAAAGTGTTTACTTAACAAATTTTACTTTATGAGGAAGTTAAAATGAGTCACTTACTTCTTTTAGAACTATGTAGTGGAGGTATGATCGAAGCAAAGCATCACTTCTGATACATCGTTCTTTAAATTTCAGAGAACGGTCAACATTCAGGAGACAATGCTCACATATGAGGTTAGGAAGCCCATCATTTTCTTCAACCTGAAATTTAAAAGATAATTAATTTAGCAAGCAGAAAGAAGGGATGACCGTGAAAAAGAAAATAATTGTGTGTAAAAACAAGATTCAGATCCTCTGGTGATGAAGGTAGCTAATGGAGCATAGCTGTCTTGAGAGAAAATTGTAAAATTCTAAAATGAGACATCAGTTTCCAAATGAATTTTCGAACGTGCGAAAGAAATATCACCGACACACTCTGTCTAAATGACCCATGCGTTGAACCCAATGGCTGTATTTCTTAGGTACTTACAGCCTTAAATAACTAAGTATGTAACCTTCCAAGACATATTTGCCTTTCTTGACAGGAAACACACTTTCTTCTGAGAGCCATACTGACGTGATTGCATGGGTTACATATCGACGGTGAAAGTCGGCAATCACATAACTCGTTTGCGGTGTCTGAAAATCTCCGCCTCTACGTCATTTTTTTAAAGGAGAACAAATTGATATTATTTCTTGAAGTGTTTGCAGAATTTTCTTCGCATTGAGAAGAAAAATCATGACAGTTTTAAAGAATTGCCGTTGAGTAGTTTTCCATTTAAAAAAATAAAGTATGACAGGAAGTCTGCGACGTCGCAAACCGAGTTATGTGATTGCCGACTTCCACCGTCGATATGTCTATCAATTGAGGTAAAAACTTATTTTAAAAGCTCAGTGCCAAACAGACTCAGAATTACCAGAGGCCAGTATTACTGCAATCCTGGGCTAGAAACTTTCAATTTTCCTTCAAACAAAAAAAATATCTTTCGGTGGAGAAGACTAAAGTAATTTTCAGCAGTTATGAGCTAATATTTTAAATCCAGTACATATCGATGGTGAAACTGCAGAAATGCATATCTTAGCAGCATTAGAGACTTTCCGTCAGACTTGTATTTTCTACATAAATTACTAAATGTAATTTTTAGAAAATTTCAGTGATTGTTTTCTCTTCATGAAATGTTCTGTGAGAACTTCAAGCTATGATGTTAGTTCCGTCTCCCATTAAGAGATAAAATAGGAGCAGAGATTTCAAATCACCGCATCTGAGATATGTATTTTTGCAGCTTCACCTCAAATAAGTCTTTCACTGAGAGAAAGTCTCAATAAAGTAACTCCAGTGCCCTCACAGAAAAATATTTGTAGTATTTCAGGCACGAGAAACTGAGCATTTCAGGTACATACTTTCGGCTGAGGAAGGCATTATAACCTCCAAATTCCTGATTTTCAGCTGTCAGGAGACCGATTTAGTAGAGTGGAAGTAACCACTTCTCCTGATACCTACCGATTCCACAATTGTCGGAATGCTTCGGAACTTCTGAGGAAACAAAATTAAATGTTCCACGATGAAAAACTTGACATTTTACAGATCGAGATCAGTCAACAACACTCCACTCACTCCCGGAGCAGGAACAGGTGAGCGTGAATTGATTGTGATTTGTGATAAGAGAGCCGCTGGTAAACAAAACTGAAGGTAAACAAAGGTGGAGGGGGAAAATCCTAACAGTTCGACTACTACTAGAAGAACCCGACCAACACAAGAGTGACGTATCTGAGTTGAAGGAGAATGGCGGGATTACCTTACCTGCAAAGAAACGCTCTTTTCAATTTTGCACCTCAAATTCTCTGCCTCCGGGATGGACGCATTGACATGGTCGAAAATTCGGGATAAAACGCCACCCTGGGCTAAGCACAACCTGCACACTTGGTTGAAGTCTTTGATAAAGCCGAGCTGCATGAAATCCTCGTTCATTTTCAGGAAAGCAGAGATGAAGTTGACGCCCAAAAATAAAAAGCCCGGAGAAAAACCAAAGTTTGTTCGTGAACACAATGTGGCCTGCGGCGCAGCGGAGGCGAAAGCTACGACGAAAGTGAGGGGGCTGAAACCCGACTGGCAAGTATTGATTTAAGTGCCAAAGAGGAATAAGCGAGAGCCCCAAATAGCCGGGCCGGGGACGGCACGAACGCACGTTGCCAGGGCGAAATTTGCGCCTGCCCAAACGTCCAAACGCCTGCCTGTGGGGGGTTTGGGTGGATGTTGGATTCCAGCCCGCTGGGGATCCCTCCCTTCGAAACTCCAACATAGTCTATGACCCTTTCCCGGCCCCTGCTGGCCCTGCCCTGCGCGCCTCCGGACCCTCCCTGCGTGCCCATAACAGCGACGACCTCTGTTGAGAAAAAATACTCAATAATGTAGGTGCACCCCGGCTCGGCTTCTTCCCACCCGCAATCTAAGTTCTACGATCGTCCGCGATGACGAACGACGCTCTGCAAGCTCCTTTCTGCTTTCCGCAGTGGACGCGCCCCTCACCTCCGGCTTACAGCGCCGGCGATATATGGTCAAAAGGCCAAGGTCCACGCGAAGCTCCGGGGTGCGGTAGCGGGGTGAGAGGTACTTCTAGGTGAGGGTGTCTTGTCGCGTTCCGGTAGGTAAAGCTATCGAAATGGTTCATTGTCCGTTGAGGGCGGAGACAAGTTGAGAGAACCCATAAAGAGACAGAGACCCTCAGGACGATCGTCACACCACTGGAAACAGTGGAAACTTCGGAACTGGCAAAGATGGAGAGTGCATAGAGAAAAAAAAGGAGGTGTTTGCATTTCGGGCATCTTGGAATATTTTGATGACTTGATGACGTAGGTGGGTACAGCTAGGTACAGGGACGTCCCCTTCACACTGTACCCACCTACGTCATCAAGTCATCAAAAAATTCCAAGATGCCCGAAATGCAAACACCTCCTTTTTTTTCTCTATGTGGAGAGTGAGCGTGCAAGTACCTATAGGTAAGTAGGTAAGTAGGTATGTCCAGGGACCAGTTCTATAGGACCCTGGACTCCCGTAAGAGTCAATGTAAAAATTCGTGAGCAGGTACTAGTGCTGCTATCGCGCGTAGGATCCTCGCAACTCACTGCTGTTATCAGTTGTTGGACTTCATTAAAATCCGTAGGATCGCGTATTGTGACGAATGGATGGTGATAGTGACAACTGTCACCCCATTCGCAACAAACTGAAACTGGTAAGTTCGTCGGAGAGTGAAAGCTCGAGCTTAAAGCTCCAGGGTGCACTCCCCGATGAACTTACTTGTAGGAATCAGCTGTGAAGCGCCTTGGAGAGGGAAAGCGTCCGGCGGTCGGGATGTCACTCGGGTGGTCCAGCTACAGATCACGCGCGACATGGTGACATCATGTCGCGGATATGTGATCGCTAACATGCGAGGGACAGACCGATCACCCATAAGGACCAGTGATCTGAGAGAGACAGCGTCCTATGGCCATATGATGCCGAATCCAGCTGCTCATCTGCGGGTTGCCGGAGGGGGCACTGAAATCGCTGTTGTTTCACTAACATCATCGGACCCGGCGATTTCGGGTCTCCAAATCCGGCAGCCTGCATGTGATGTTCCAGGGATATGTGATTTGGTGTCTTATGACCAGAGCCAAAAACGCTGGCTTCGGCTGTTTTCTTGGAGTTTTCGCGTGGGAACCCACGCCATCTCCCCTCCATCCGAGGTTTGATGAAAACTCCGGAAAATGGGTGAAGTCAGTCTCTCTCAGGTCTCAGCTAAGGACGGTTAGCTAAAAGCACCCACACCCTATACTGTACCGAAGTTAGCCTCCCGGCCCCCAGAGTCAGTCTAGCCATTGAGCAGATTTCGCTGCCGCGTCGGTAAATCAGTCTTCCCGCTCGAGCAATTTGCCGTTCGGAACCCCGGAGCAATTCGCCCGCCAACTTGTACCCTTGTACAACCTGCCCTTGTTGCTGTGGACAAATAAACCTTGGTCTTCATACATCTGGTCTCTTCATTTATTTCACGAGGTAAATTACCATTGTCTGTACGTACGCTCTACCATCTGAGCTTGATAGGGACTCAGCATACACCATCCCTATCTGGTGGCGCCCCCAAAAGTCATCATCCTGTCAGCACCGTGCGGGGGCTGATAGTGTGATTGTCATTCAGCGGTTGGGTTGTGAGAGTAGCCCACATCGCCTTGCTCTGCAAACCCCCCATAGTAGTTTTAGCCCCGCTCCAAGTGGTGGATTCTCCGTGTTGTCAAAAATTAGTCTCTGTGATTGTTTTGGCCAATTCTGGACTAACACCTCTTGCTAGCCAAGCGGGAGTAAGAATCCAGACAAGTGTTCAGATCGTGAATTTGTGAAATTTGACTAGAATTATTAAATTTTTTTCTTCCTTCCCTCCTTCACCCATCCTTTCCCCTCTTCATACATCTTCTGGTCTTAAAACAATTCCTTTTAATACTCCTTTTACTTCTTTTTAATAATTTTGCAATTCTCTTTTATTTTTCTTTCCCTTCTGGAGCTAAGAAACTCACAGGATTATTGTTGTTCTGAACTCTAACTTTTCCTTCTGGAGCTAAGAAACTTACAGGATTAATGTTGTTTCTGAACTCTAACTTTTCCTTCTGGAGCTAAGAAACTCACAGGATTAATGTTGTTTCTGAACTCTAACTTTTCCTTCTGGAGCTAAGAAACTTACAGGATTATTGTTGTTTCTGAACTCTAACTTTTCCTTCTGGAGCTAAGAAACTCACAGGATTAATGTTGTTTCTGAACTCTAACTTTTCCTTCTGGAGCTAAGAAACTTACAGGATTATTGTTGTTTCTGAACTCTAACTTTTCCTTCTGGAGCTAAGAAACTTACAGGATTATTGTTGTTTCTGAACTCTAACTTTTCCTTCTGGAGCTAAGAAACTTACAGGATTAATGTTGTTTCTGAACTCTAACTTTTCCTTCTGGAGCTAAGAAACTCACAGGATTAATGTTGTTTCTGAACTCTAACTTTTCCTTCTGGAGCTAAGAAACTTACAGGATTAATGTTGTTTCTGAACTCTAACTTTTCCTTCTGGAGCTAAGAAACTTACAGGATTAATGTGGTTTCTGAACTCTAACTTTTCCTTCTGGAGCTAAGAAACTTACAGGATTAATGTTGTTTCTGAACTCTAACTTTTCCATCAGGAGCTGAGAAATTTACAGGATTATTGTTGTTTCTGAGCTCAAAAATCAAAAGAAATCTTGCCTACCGTCAGTTGGTCTAACATGAGCCGGTTTTTGACTTTGAGGCTTTGCATTTTTGCAGTAAATTTTTTTTTCATGCAATCAATTTTTGTTGTAGATCAGTCCCACATAGAAGAGTAAGAATAGCCCATTGAAAAAATTTTCCAGCAAACTGGGTATTTATTTTTTAAAAAAAATTGAGGTGGCTCATGTTACCTGCAAGGTGGGGTAACATGAGCCACCCTATTGTTTTTAATTTAAAGGCACATGTAAGCCTACTATAGGCTTACATGAGCCTCCCAAAAGTTTTTTAAAAAAAAAATTGAGTTACAAAACATTGAAAACCAGGCTAAAAACGTACGAAACTTTGATTTTCCTGCAATTTACGTCAAATTTCAGGCGAACAAATACATTTAACATCTAAAACCTTGTATCTAACAGGAAATCATTTAACAATCAATAGCACTAAGTTACTTTAAAGGCACACCGACAAGACAAATGGGACCTAAAGTCAAGAGAGATCAGTCAAAGTTTCTTAAAAAGTATATATATAGTAGTATTTTGGGCTACGTTAGATTCACTTTTATTTATAGTAGTATATATATATAAGTATAAAATTAATATTGACTTTAATTTTAATTTTTGGAACTTTTTAGCTTTGTTTTCCCCGCAAAATGGTGTGGGCTCAGCACCATTTCTCCACCTTGTTACATACAGTTCGGGCCACTTCTTAGTGTTTTTTTCTTTTTTTTTCTTATGTAAGTATATATAGTATACAAGTCTTAAAAAGACGAACAGTAAATATGGAAGATACGTGAAGGAGTTGATTTATGCTCTAAAGGAATGCCAATTTTACTAAGAATGTATCATGAAAACCATTACTGTATAGATTGTTCCTGGAGGACTTGCGAAAATTGGGTGGCTCAAGTTACCTCCAACATTCCAAAATTTTGGTTTTTCCAAAAAAAAATTGGTCAAAAACTAAAATGTTCAAAATCCAATGCATGGGCATGAAAGTTGGAGGTATTTGTGAGGTTCGGCGACCGGCGAAATTATTCTGTGATTATCGATAGTCACTTTTCAAGGAGGTTAGTCTCAGAGGTAGAAAAAGGGGCAAAAAATTCTAAAAACTAAATAATTTATAAAAATTTCTAATCGATGGAAAAATGTGTCTCTATACCATTGAAATTCCGCCAAGACACGCCACTATCACATCATGTTGTTGTTTTCGTTATTTACTTTCGCGACAGTGCTGTCACAGGCAAGAGAAAAAAAAAATCCCCAAACGGCTCATGTTACCCCCGAGGCTCATGTTAGACCAACTGACGGTATCAGAAGACACGCGTTTTTAGTAATTTAACCTAAATGTGTTGCCTAATTAATTTTGTTATAAAAATAGCAGCTGTAGTTTTTCTAATTTTGATGATTCATTTTTTCCTTGCGGAATACCTACAACAACACTTCCTTGAATAAAATTCCTAGCCCATTCGTTACAGAATCCAATTCCCCTTCCTATGCCTTGCATGTAAAATTCCTTTGCATGTTCTGGCGCCGGGTTAATTTTTATATAAATTTTGAACATTTTTTTCTCAGCGAAAGTTAAAAACTTTTTTTTTAAACTGTGTTTGAAGATCACGCGCATCGAAGGCACGACTACCCTGCGGGCCCCTCCCGCAGCAAAACAATAGGAGGGCGAGACTACCCTGCGGGCCCCTCCCGCAGTAAAAACATAGGAGGGCACGACTACCCTGCGGGCCCCTCCCGCAGCAAAACAATAGGAGGGCGAGACTACCCTGCGGGCCCCTCCCGCAGTAAAAACATAGGAGGGCACGACTACCCTGCGGGCCCCTCCCGCAGTGAAAACATAGGAGGGCGTGACTACCCAGCGGCACTACCCAAACTTCTACTATATCATGGTAGCATGGTTATGTATGTATACATGTAATTCTAAGATTGATGATTAGAATAAGATTATTCCCTTTCCATTTTAATTTTTTTTAAAATTATTTTTGACTTATTTTTATATTTTGATTTACATTCTGATTTTACACTTTGATTTATTTTTCCTCCTTTTCTTAGATTTTTAATTAAATGTCTAGTAATTAACCACCCTTGATATCTTGTTTTTTAGTAAGACTAATTATTTTAATTTCAATTTCAACATTTTACTTCTATTTACTGATAATGCTATGCTATTCATACCACATATAATTTACATAAAACAAGATTATGTTATGCTCCAAGCCTCATAAAATTGTTTTAGTTTTGATTTTTTTTATGGAAGACTATGTATCTTGAGTACCTCTACCCCACGCATAAGCTGAGGGTGGAAGCCAAAATGAATTTTTGGATACTTGTATATATATTATGTTTGCCTTTCCTCTGATAACTTGCATTTTCAAATTAGTAGTTTTTTTTTTTTTTTTGCTATGTATCTTGAATACCTCTACCCCACGCATAAGCTGAGGGTGGAAGCCAAAAGAATGTTTGAATACATGTATATATATTATGTTTGCCTTTCCTCTGATAACTTACATTTTCAAATTAATATTTTTTTCTATGTATCTCGAGTACCTCTACCCCACGCATAAGCTGAGGGTGGAAGCCAAAATGAATTTTTGGATACTTGTATATATATTATGTTTGCCTTTCCTCTGATAACTTGCATTTTCAAATTAGTAGTTTTTTTTTTTTTTTTTTTTTTTTGCTATGTATCTTGAATACCTCTACCCCACGCATAAGCTGAGGGTGGAAGCCAAAACAATGTTTGAATACATGCCTATATATTATGTTTGTCTTTCCTCTGATAACTTGCAATTTCTAATACTTATCAAATTTAGTCTATCAATCTGGAATCCCGATTTGGATACTTTAATTATTTGGATGTTAGTGTTTTCTACGAAATTTTTGAAAATTTTTGATGTTGTTGTTAGAATTTTTTTTAAAAAAGACGAATGCACGAATGCGTACCACTAATTCCGAAAATTTTTACTTGCTACGTACCATAAATTCTGTTCTTGTATCATGTTATTGTATCTTATGTCATTTATTGTATCATTTATAATTCACTTAATCTTCCGGTTATCTATCCAAGATATATATCGTATTCTGTTATACTAGTTACAGGGCGAATTGCTCCAATCCACAAGTTATTATTGTCTCAAAGCTTCGCAAAGAAGGTAAAATACAGGTCACAGAACATCCTCAGGAGTTGAATAATGTAAAGTCAATGCTGAGGTCAGCATTTTTGTGTAAGGGCGGGGTGAGGGAAGCGGAGCACAGCTGATGAGAAGCAGATCGGTACACCACATCAGCGGATTGGGGCTCCACCAGCTGTGAGCCGCGTCCTCTACCCCCCCTAGACTCACGTTTCAGCCCGTACTCAGCAGACATGACCTATATTTCGACTTCCTTCTCCAAGGCTTGCAGACACATTTGTTTAGTTTGCGGAAAGGCTTCGCTGGTCAAAGTGTGAGGACACACTTTCAGTCGAGATGAGTGGGATGTGACGAATGGATGGTGATAGTGACAACTGTCACCCCATTCGCAACAAACTGAAACTGGTAAGTTCGTCGGAGAGTGAAAGCTCGAGCTTAAAGCTCCAGGGTGCACTCCCCGATGAACTTACTTGTAGGAATCAGCTGTGAAGCGCCTTGGAGAGGGAAAGCGTCCGGCGGTCGGGATGTCACTCGGGTGGTCCAGCTACAGATCACGCGCGACATGGTGACATCATGTCGCGGATATGTGATCGCTAACATGCGAGGGACAGACCGATCACCCATAAGGACCAGTGATCTGAGAGAGACAGCGTCCTATGGCCATATGATGCCGAATCCAGCTGCTCATCTGCGGGTTGCCGGAGGGGGCACTGAAATCGCTGTTGTTTCACTAACATCATCGGACCCGGCGATTTCGGGTCTCCAAATCCGGCAGCCTGCATGTGATGTTCCAGGGATATGTGATTTGGTGTCTTATGACCAGAGCCAAAAACGCTGGCTTCGGCTGTTTTCTTGGAGTTTTCGCGTGGGAACCCACGCCATCTCCCCTCCATCCGAGGTTTGATGAAAACTCCGGAAAATGGGTGAAGTCAGTCTCTCTCAGGTCTCAGCTAAGGACGGTTAGCTAAAAGCACCCACACCCTATACTGTACCGAAGTTAGCCTCCCGGCCCCCAGAGTCAGTCTAGCCATTGAGCAGATTTCGCTGCCGCGTCGGTAAATCAGTCTTCCCGCTCGAGCAATTTGCCGTTCGGAACCCCGGAGCAATTCGCCCGCCAACTTGTACCCTTGTACAACCTGCCCTTGTTGCTGTGGACAAATAAACCTTGGTCTTCATACATCTGGTCTCTTCATTTATTTCACGAGGTAAATTACCATTGTCTGTACGTACGCTCTACCATCTGAGCTTGATAGGGACTCAGCATACACCATCCCTATCTGGTGGCGCCCCCAAAAGTCATCATCCTGTCAGCACCGTGCGGGGGCTGATAGTGTGATTGTCATTCAGCGGTTGGGTTGTGAGAGTAGCCCACATCGCCTTGCTCTGCAAACCCCCCATAGTAGTTTTAGCCCCGCTCCAGTATAACTGCGAAAAATCGAATTTTTCGTTACACTCATACATGCGGCGAGTTGTTCATGGTCGAAAGGGGTCGAAAAACGCCAAAAATATACTTACTTTTCAAGAATTCAGCCGCCTTATGTGTTATTTTTCAATCTCCGGCTTAACCTCACTTTTGGAGCGGGCGATGGATGAGTCGAGGTTCGGGGGGAGGGATCCTCTGAGTTGACTAGGATCCTACGCGAGAATGCGCTGCAATCACCCGCTCACAACAGAACGGCGTCCTATAGAACGCGTCCCTGGTATGTCAGTTTCAAGGAGTACTCTAAAGCTACGCAACATACGAACGCAAATTCAAAGCTCAAGCAGTTCTGACAAAGAGGTCAGGCGGGGCAAATATAGCCTTATCGAAGAATACCTGCCCTCCTACTAAGTATCTACATTAGAACCCCGCCGCTATCGCATCAACATGGGTATCCCTGGAAAAGTCGATCAGCATGATATCATGTTAAATCGGTGAGATATCTTGCCAGGTCAGTATGATATAATCATGGACCGGATTTACTTACTTGCCGCCCATGGCGGGCCACCTGTATTTTGCCGCCCCCTTCAGATTCGTTTTGAGACATTGATACAAACCATAAAGTAACGGGCCGGAGGAGGAGGGGTGCAAAAGACGCATTTACTCGTGCTGGGCACATTTTTTGTGAAAGCCCTGTCAACAGTAGCAAAAGTTCACGGAAGTTTGCGCGAAAGGTAAGTTCCGTAAACCTATATCTCTGTGTGGACAAGGCCTTTCATTTAAGGAATTAACGAAAAAATTATGAAAGATTAAACATACCTACCGCGGCAACCGCATTCTGTTTGACTAAGTACAGGGTGTTTCAGACTTCAGACCACCCGTACCTACCAGGCCTTTTTCTCGGTTGTTTTAGGTCGTACGAAGTCGGAGACCGCGGGGTTGATTAGGGAATTGACCCCAAGGAATCCGAATTTTGTGGTCCCGAAACCCCACTCCCCCTTAGGGGGTAAAGGGGAACAATGCTAAAAGTCATGGTTCCAGACCGAATTGCAGATTAATCGCATCAGAATTGAAAAGCACGGGAAATTTCACGTGAAATTGACCCCTAAGACGAACCCTAGGTCGTACGACCTAAAAGACGGTTTTCCAGGTAATCGACCCCGAGGACTCTGAATTTCATGGTCCCTAGGCTCCGCTACCCGCCTTTTTGGGAAGCAACCGTCTTTTTCTGGAGAATCGACGTCAATTTTGCGACCAAAGAGGAATCTTGAGAAATTTTTGGAGGGGGCGAAGCCCCCTCCTCAGGGGGTTACTTTCTGCCGTTCAGGGGGATCAATTAGAACTCTTGCGGATCACTTAAGATGTAAATGTGTTTTGCTCCTCAATTTGGATGCAATAAATTTGCGATTCGGAAAGGAGCCCCGATTTTTAAAGTTGGGCCCCCCGTTTACCCCCCAACCCTGGTAAAAATGATCAGTTGACGGTGTATAAGTTTGTCAACGGTGTTTTGGCGCGGAGCATCAGTAGACATCAATTGAGATCGGGTCAGTTGGTGACTTCAACTGACCTAAACTGATAAGTGGTAGCAGTTAGAAGTATCAACAGATCTGAAAGGATACGACATAAATTTAAAACGCATTATCTGCGTGTGTAATTTCACGTATTTTTTTTCAGTTTCTCACGTTTACCTCACGAAATGACGACTGAGAGCGCTGCTGGGAAATTCCGTTCTCGAATTTCTAACACGAGGCTAAAGCAGGCAGCGCTCATTCCCAAACGGTCTCCCATGTAATGCCGCAACCACACGCTGAATGTGGGAGCTGAATGTGGCTTGAATATGGAAGTCATCGGCCCGATGCCTGAATTTTGCGCGTGACGCGCAAAATTCAGCAACGATTCTCAGCAACCATCGGACCAATTTTGAATTTATTTGAACTATTCGAGTAGATTTGATACGCATATGGATGAAAATAACTCGAATTTGCTGAATTTCAGCCGTTGGGCGATGACTGTTGACTTCCACATTCAGCTGCTAAATTCAGCGTGTGATTGCGGCATCAGTACTAACTACGCTCGGCGTGGCTTAAGGTGATTCGATGGACGCCATATTTTGTGTCAGAACGGCATGCGATATATCGCATCAATTGGTTCCATATTTTCAGCTATACTCGTCATTTTTCTCCTATTTTGGGATCGCACTTCTGTTGTCAGGAGTCTAAAGCACTCACTTACCAATTTTAACAAAGAAATTCAACGTAATAAAGGCGTGGTTTTTTCAGAGAGAAAATATCGCATTCGAGTGCAGTTTCGATATCAGTATCGAATGCGATGTTTTCTCTCTGAAAAAACCACGCCTTTATTACGTTGAATTTCTTTGTTAAAATTGGTAAGTGAGTGCTTTAGACTCCTGACAACAGAAGTGCGATCTCAAAATAGGAGAAAAATGACGAGTAGCTGAAAATATGGAACTGGGTCCCATGGAGAGGCTTAGGACCCAAAAATGGCGGTGCTTTGTTATGGTTTTTGAGGATGGGAGGGGGGTCATTGCCAACTTTTGACGGTTATCACCAACCGCACTTGCTGCCAACCTTACTACATCTAAGATCATTTTTCTCAAAAATTGCACACGATTAGCCTTAAAAATATGTAAAAAAGTCGCAATAGTGCATTTGGGTAAAGTTCTCGTTACAATGAGCAAAGACAACTACATTTTGAATCATTTTGCATTACATTAACTTTATGGCGTCCGCCATTTTTGGGTCCTAAGGGCTCCATTCAGCCTAAGATGGCTAAGCCAATCAGAGGTGGTAACTCCAGTGGCCATACTCTCTCTTAATATAGGTACTCTATAAGCGTCCAGCCCACCTACAAACTAGGGGCCTCAAAGAGGCTCATCGATGGAACTGTTGACTGTTGCCTTCCAAAGATCGTCGGGCCAGTCGGACCGACGATCTTTGAGGGTAACCGATGTGTTCGGGATACATCACAGATCAGATCTTGAAATTTTCAAGGCATTCCGTGCAGAAATGGCTGAGAAATAGAAGAATTAGTGCCAGTTTGAGAGCCCCAGTTTGTACGTGGGCTGGACGCATAGAGTACATAGAGTCGTAATATAAATGGGAGAGCTGGCGCCATGTTCTGCTCGACGAATTCCGAGCCCGGTGTGCGCCGAGTTCGGGTCGCTTTTTCGATACATTTTCGATCCAACATGGCGGTGTGGAATACGTGGTAATTCCTATCTCCGTTGTTGTTGTTGTCGTCATCGGATGGCCGGGTACCCGTGTATCGCAAACAGTCGATTATGTATCGAAAAAGTGACCCGGCGTCACACAGGAGTCTCGGAATTCGGGACATGGAAAATGCTTAAAAGTGGCGCCAGCTCTCCGAATTACATTACGACTCTATGTACTCTATGGCTGGACGCTTATAAAGGGCTGGACGCTTATAAAGGGCTAGACACACGTTCAAAGTGGTAAACGTTTAGCCAAGAGTTGACTGAGTTGACTGGTGACGTGGCCCTTGATGTGTTCACTTTGTAGCAACCTTTGTAGCGGTGTTTACACGACTTTGAAGACTTAGCCATAAAATTTCATGTAAACAAACATTAAAAGTAAACAAAGATCGTGCTGAAGCAGTTTGATTTTATTAAAATGGATATAGACCGCAAATGAGACTGGGTTTTTAAGGTTTATCTACAGCTGCGTGAAGTAAGAAATTTCTCCGCGCAGGGGGCGCCACCGCTGTGTTTTAGAGTCCGTACAGCTCCACGTGAGTCCTTGAGCTTTTATAAAAGTTGAAGGAATTTCTGTTTAAATCGAAGAGTTATAAAATCTAGCCATAACATTTTTCTTCCTATTGACCCTAAAAACAACGTGAAAAGTCATTTCTGAACAAAGACATGAAGACGGAGTGCTCGTATCTAAAAGCACGGGAAAAAAGTGAAGCCTGGTTTGGCGCTGGGTGCTTGTGTGAGTGTGTAAATGAGCGCGGGAATCCATGGCGGCAAACGGAAATTTGATTTGAACTTGTCCTCTTGATTTTTCCTTATTTCTTCTTCTAAACGTGTTTTAAATGCCTAAAACGATTATATTAAGAAAGTTCGGTCTGCGTCCTAATATAATACACCTACTTTTGCTCAGTAACAGGCAGTAATCTCAGATAAAGTTAGTTTTTCTTCTGCTCATGGTGGTTCTGCAGGTTCAAACAGGCCGTTACAGTGCTAGATGACCGTTACTCCCAAATGAAATTAATCGGTCGACGACGGACCAAAACTAACCTAAAGTTAAAAAAATATGAGTGGGTAAGTGAATTTGGGCAAAAATCAACCTAGAATACTTTGTTTCCGCAATTTTATTTAGTTCCCGCCCTACATTTGAATTTCAAACTTGTCCCGATTTCCCCGCCAATCCTCTAGCCAATAGTAGAGGTGGTTGAAAAGAAGCTTCATTTTTTGCTTTTAGCCCTCCGTCTTTATGTCTTTGTTTCTGAAGCTCTGCAATTTGATCCCAGAAAAAAGTAGGGTTAAGCATGATGACCTTGATGCAACCAATCGCGCTTGATCGCTCTCAGCAGTTGGCAGATATCTCTCTCCCACCGTGAGCTGTCTCTCTCGCACTTACAGATATCCCGTAAGAGAAACTGGGATCAATTTACAGCTTTTATTATTAGACTTTCAAAGCTAGCGTTTGTTTCTAAGGATTCCAGACGTATGCTGCTAGAACTTATGAGTCTTAGAATTTAAGATACCTATTGTGATATTTAAATAATCACTGATTTCGGAGTCAGATTTTAGCAGCGCGACGTGGTGGATTTTTTCGGAACTACAGCTGAAGATTAACCTTAACTAGGTTGACAAGTTTCAGAGTCGAAACAGCAGGACCTTTTGATGACCTGATTTACTTTGGAAGCAGCAGGATTTGTACCTTGTGCGATAACCTGTCCTGGTGATGGATTGGTTGTTGCAGGAGCAAGTGAGACTGGGTTTTTAACTAGGTTGACAATTGTCAGGGTCGTGCCGACAAACCCA
Organism: Bemisia tabaci; assembly: GCF_918797505.1. Lineage (NCBI taxonomy): Eukaryota > Metazoa > Arthropoda > Insecta > Hemiptera > Aleyrodidae > Bemisia > Bemisia tabaci. Next base: position 74,576,822 of record NC_092794.1, read on the forward strand.
TGGAACTGGTGTGAAGTAGAGCCCCTTTATACCCAGAGTTACGACAACTCACACGGAAAAAAAAGACCTGTCATTTTAACAGTCGCATTGAATGTTAAATTTGTTTGACGTTTTTCTGTTCTTTTAGTTGTCGTGACTGTTAATTGAACATTTTAAGTATGTTGAAACAAAAGTGTACAAATCTGTCAGCTCAACATCTTATTGATGCTTTTGAAATAACATTCTGTATGTTATTCCATCATCACACGACTGCTGAGTTAACGTCAGTGCGGTTCATTAAATCAACGGTTCCTGAAGCTCTTGGAATGACTGTCATTGACTTTTGATTTTACAGTACACACGTCATTTTGACATTCGTTTGGATTTTAAATTTACACTCGTGCTAGGTGTTGGTCTAATGTTTTGAAGGCCGTTAAATTCGCAGAAATAATCTGCTAAAGCAACAGCGAGGGTGTCGAAATAACAGCCTCTCATTTAACAGCGAGTTGTCGGTAAAATGCTGACCGTTGCACGGAGCATCCCATCCCAGCCAGTCCCGCGCGGTCGGCGCAGCGCGCATGCGCAGTTGTATACAGTTGTCGATCGCCCCGCTGCGAGCGGTGACGCAGAAAACCTCTCCTACCCTACCCGCCACTGTCCACCCTCCTTCTCGAGGGTTGCGCGCCGACCTAACAAAGGGCCCGGTCAGGGAAATTCTCAGAACTCCAACCGCCCGGGCCTGGCGTTCGGCTGTTTCTTCCTTCGACATTGTTCGCGCATTCCAGTCTGTCCGTTGAGGCGGCCATGTCACTGTTTAAAGGGATTGCGTTTGCTCAACAGTCAGTGGTTTTGAGTCACAGAAGTCTTGCGCTTGCGTTTCGAAATCGTGCTCAAATTGTGTTTGCGAGTGAATTTTGGCGAAGAAAGTGATTAGTTTTGATACTCAGTGCGCGATCTGCAAAATTAGTAGCTCCATAGGAAAGTAACTCTTACGATATGAGCAAATTTGGGCACACTGTTATCAGTTGCGGGCAGACGCCATTTTTTGAGGCATCATCATGAATCCGTTCAACTCGGAATTTCTGCTGCCGTATATTTGTGTTTTTTGGTTTCAACTTCACCATTGACATTACACTCACTCTCAACTCAATTAGGTTTGCGTCCAGTGCATCCCATTATTATTTTTAGCGTGCCTTCCATGTTTATATGCAGGCGCTCTTTTGATTTCGTTTCCTGTAGATTATACCATCAGCCCTGTCCTCTATACTTTCCGACCCAACTCCATTGTGTGATTTTTTCCTTTTCTTTTGTTCAAAGAAATTTCGGCTGTTTTGAAATGAAATGAAGTGATAATTTAGCAAATCTTAATCTTGGTAGAATCTTTTGAAACCCTTTATAATACATTTTTGGTGTTTTTAACTCACAAGCACGATCTGCTGTTTGGTTCTTACGTTGTTTTTATTGATGATGCCAACGTGACATTGTCTTAATGACGTAAGTGTTTCAATGTGTAATACAGTGTATGTGCGGTATCTGACCAGGATGCGAGTGATAAGTTGGGTTATTTGAAAAAAAGAAAATAACGGATGGAGAGGAAGGGTTTAAAACGTGCCTCACATAATTTGTTGACGACCCCTAGGCCATGATCAATTCTGCCCCACCGAGAACTGCAAAGATAAATACTTTGTGAAGTGTTTTTGTGCATTTAAACTGTTCAAATTTTTTATGAAATTAACTCATTGTGAAACTGATTTAGTCTGTAAATGTTACTTTGACCGAAATATTATCTACGGTTTTTGTATCATTTACTTGAAACCAGTTAAGCAGTTATCAGCTATTTACATAAGCATGTAAGTATGACCATGATTTTTTTACAGTTGCGTGGCATTGTATCTGCTACATTAACAGCAGTGTGAATGAGAATCCAAGAGCGATTTTGCTTTTACATGAACAGCAGCGCTGCTACATCGACAGCAGTGTGGATTTAAATTCAAGAACGAACTGGCTGTCATGAGAGCAGCGACGCTGCTTTTTCGACAGCAGCGGCCGCTGTTAAATCGAGGGCAGCGTGAACGTCAATCTGATGGGGAACCGGCGTTTACGCCAGCAGCTGCGCTGCCAGTGTAACATACTATTTGATGTAGGTTGAGCAGATTTTGCTGTCGTTGTTACACTCATTTACTGTCAATGTGACAGCAAAGCGCCTGTTATAATAACAGACAAAGGTAATGTTATTTTAAAAGCCAGGATGCTGTGCCGTTTTTTAACAGCCAAGGGCTGTTCCTTTAGCAGTCGCGACGATTAAAATGGCAGAACTTTTTTTTCCGTGCACTTTTGGTTGGGCCAGGATTGGGCTGAAAGTGGCCTAAAAAAAAATCCAATTCTGATTGGTTCTCGCTCATGGAGGCCGAAACGAGTGCACCAAGATGGCGGTACCTCGAATGTGAACAAGAATAATGAAAATATTACCTAATTGTGGTTTATCAAGAGTAAATTGTTATTTCCATAGGTCCAAAATGAAAATAGATTAAGAAATTATTCACAAACCAATCTCATTTTCTTTTTAATTGATCACTTTGTTGATGTTGTTGTTTTTGTGTGACAGACATCGCAGGATTCCTGATCCTTATCCCTCAATATCGTTCGTTTGGGTGCACTCGTTTCGGCTTCCATGGCCAGCCAAGGACGGCTGCCAGTCAGCTGATAATCGAGTTGTCGTAACTCTGGGTATAAAGGGACTCTAGTGTGAAGGACCGATTTTTGTGTAATAGCAAGCAGCGCTGGGTACCAACCTACGTATTGCACTGTCCTTAAACTCCCCCTTTCTTTAGCAAGTGACATAATCTTTGAACGGCCGTAGAATTTCAAATTATCAGCATTATTCGAGATTTTAAAACCATAAAATAATGCATTTACCTACTGTAGAAAAAAATTGAATGGAAAAGGGATTAAAATAATATAAATATCTCTATTGATGTAGTGGCCCTGAAGTCTAGATGCCTTGATGAAGTGGCCTAGTCGGCCTAGGGCCTTGTCTCCACGGCGCAACTGTTGAGGGAAGGTGGCGCAACTGTTGAAGGAAGGAAGTGTCTCAAAAATGTTTCACCAAAGACATAAAGACGGAGCGCTCGTATCTAAAAGCACGGGGAAAAAGTGAAGCTAGGTTCGACGCTGCGCGCTTGTGTGAGTGTGTAAATGAGCGCGGGAATCCATGGCGGCAAACGGAAATTTGATTTGAACTTGTCCTCTTGATTTTTGCATATTTCTTCTTCGAAACGTATTTTAAATTCCTAAAACGAATATACTAAGAAAGTTCGGTCTGCGTCCTAACATAATACACCTACTTTTGCTCGGTAACAGGCAGTAATCTCAGATAAAGTTAGTTTTTCTTCTGCTTATGGTGGTTCTGCAGGTTCAAACAGGCCGTTACAGTTCTAGATCAACGTTACTCCCAAATGAAATTAATCGGTCGACGACGGACGGAAACTAACCTAGAGTTAAAAAAATATGAGTTTGTACCTGGATTTGGGCAAAAATCAACCTGAAATACTTTGTTTCCGCAATTATTTTATTCAGTTCCCGCCCTACATTTGAATTCAAACTTGTCCCAATTTCGCCGCCAATCCTCTAGCCAATAGTAGAGGTGATTGAAAAGAAGCTCTAGAAGCTTCATTTTTTGCTTTTAGCCCTCCGTCTTTATGTCTTTGTGTTTCACATATCACTACAGCAGAAAAATAAAATTTTATCGAATATATTTTCTTTTAATCCATATCTGTGTTATGTTATTGTTTTTTGTTTTATACCTGGTCGAAATAACGCAAAATATTCACCTCCCGTTCATAATTATCAGGTCAGTTACCTCAATTGACATCGTTTAACCTAAAAAAATTATAACGTTGTTCAAATATTCCCGCCTAAAAGTTCCAGGAACACATGCTTGTGCCATGGACCAATAGAATAAATAAGGACTCCCAACTCCCTATGCTACCCTGTGTTAAAAACCGTTAACGCGCGCTCGCAGCGAACCTGGCAGAGGGTGCGGTGAACTAACGCCGCAGCGGTCCACGATCGTACCTCTATAGTATGTTATTCCATGCAATGTTCTTTGTTTATTTATGATTTAGTGTAGATACTTTAATACATTTTACTTTCGCAAACTAATGAAATTGTATAGATACATACCTTCGGCAGAATTCAATGCGAAAGACTTTGATTTGAAGTATCTTATCAAAACACGAGCAAAGATGATTCAGTCAACTTCTGACGCAGAATCAAAGAGACTTGCTAATAATCAAATTAAAGGTAATGCTTGAAGTCAGGTATCTTTGATTTTGTGACACTCAGTTGATTTTTATCAGTACAACACTATTTCTCACTAAAAAGATTTCACTTAACAGAGAGGCGCCTTCGGCTAAAAGTACAATCCTGATTCCTGCTGCACACTACATACACACTTCCTTTGGCTTTCTCAACAGCAGTTGCTGCTGAGTAAAACGGTTAGAAATAACACTTCACATTAATACCAGTTTATGTACACGAAGACTGACGAAGATTGAAATGAAAATGGGAAACTTTTCACACTAAACTCTTCAAAACTGCCGGGCGACCACGAGGATACGAGGATCTAGAAACTTCTATGAGCACTACACTACTGAGTGATAAGCCTAAATAGGTGGTGCATGGAAATATAAACAGGAAGACCCAATCATCGGTTTAGTTCACTACACCCTCTGCCAGGGAGCGCTGATGTCAACGCTAACCGGAGTTGGGGGTCCTTATTTATTCTATTGGTCCATGCTTGTGCGTCGAGACAGGGAACTTCGATTAGTGCAACAAACTCGTAACAGTTGCGCCAACTTCCCTCAACAGTTGCGCCGTGGAGACAAGGCCTAGTGGGCCTTGTCAAACATGCCAACCTGATCGTCCTGTTACAATAATAGCTATGTTTATGCGAGCCTCTTAACCTAACTTCAATCGAAACCTGAGTTTGAAACCAAGGTTCAAATCACGGCATAGAATAATAACTAGCTGACGCTATAAGAAGGGCCACGGCAACCTTTTCAATAGGACAGCGTTTTCCATGACCTTGAACGATCTCAGTTAACCATGTCATTGTTGTTAGTTATGAATCTCAGTTAACCATCCTCGGCGCAGCTCGTATTCGCTCGGCCTGTCGACCATTTCAAGGTCATTCGAAGGCCCGTTCAGTGCTGCCGTTTCCCGGAATTAATTCCGAATTTCGGAACTTTTGAAGTTTCTCGGAATTTTTCCCGGAATCTTTGTAATTCTCGGAATATCCCGGAATTTTTGCGTTTTTTCGGATTTTACCCGGAATTTTTGCCTTTTTTCGGATTTTTCCCGAAATTTTTGCCTTTTTTCGGATTTTTCTCGGAATTTAGGCCATATTTGTAGGAATTTTTAATATTTTCGTCGGAGGTATTGAGATTAATCTGGACATTTTCTCGCAATGATCATTCTGGAAATGGGGATTCTGTTTTCTAGAATTTTCTCGAGTGTCGTATCCATCTTCCCGCGGTTTTCTACCAAACCTATAACCTCAAGAAAGAAAATCAAAATATGAAAATAATGAAATGAACTGAACAACTGTTCACATCATGTTTTGGTGCTTGTTACTAAGTAGTTTTTTTAAGTAAATAGTTAACTATCAGTGATTTCTTGTCTATTTTTGTCCAAGCCGTACTTATTTTTCTCCTTGTCCTTTTTCTATATTTGTTTGTTATTTTCAAGTAAGAAAATAAATTATTAGAAAATTAAAGCCAATTTATGCATTAAAACCAAAAAATTCCTTTCCTAAACGGAAGTGTCAGTCGAGCTTCTATACAACACACTACACATGCATTGCAATGACTCTGAAGAAAACAAGTTCAAAGCTAAAAATTTCAAAAGTTGATGTGGCATAAATGAAAAAAAAAAAGTGCTCTGAAAATTTATTAAGCAGCAAATATTTTTCTGCTGGGAAAACCTATATGTTCCTAAAAAAGAAAAGCTTCAAGTAAATGGGCTGATCCATTTAAATGTGTTATTTTTACATCTCTAATGTTTAGGTAATCTTCAATTTATATAAAAATAAAATAAGCAGAGTTTTCATTCCGGGGAGATGGTCAATTATATGTCAATTAATTAATTATTAATTACAATTAATTCCCATTCCTTAATGCGGGCTTTTCAAACGATTTAACTGTTTTATAGGACAGCCGCCCCTTAAAATCACTGTCAGGGCGTCATAATTACGTCCAAACCAGTTGAGAACTGTTCATTTAATATTCATGACGCCCTGACAGTGATTTTAAGGGGTGGCCGTCTTATAAAACGGGTAAACCATTTGAAAATCCCGCGTCAGGGATCGGAATTAATTCCTGGCCGATCTCGGAACTTTTTCCCGGAATATTTGAAAATAATCGGAATAAAATAGTTCCGAATCACGGAATCTTGGGCTGAGCGAGAACGGCAGCACTGGGCCCGTTGTGGATTCGTCCCCGTGGCGCTTCTTATAGCGAAGCTATTCATTATTCTATGATCACGGCATAAACGATACGGAACTAACGAAATGTAGGTTTCCGAAATTTGTGTTTGAAACCTTATTTTACACTAAAGACTAGGTTTTCGCACTCCGCATAAACGAACCGGAGGTTGAAATTAGTTGAAATTCGACTTCAAATGCGATTTTCAGGTGCGCGATCGGCAATATGGCGGATTTATTATCATACCGTTCGTAAACAACTGGTGCTTATCCCACGATTTAGCTTTAATTTTGCCATTATTCAACATTTTTTACAATCATAATTTTACTATAATTGTTGCTTAAGCACTTTTACGTGATTCCTTCAGTTATATGTGGCTTACTTATCCTTATTTAGCTAAACGTAGGACGTTATTTTCTAGTGAAGGTGTTTCGTGTCAGATGGAATCCAGGCTTATTACTGCTTTTTCAGATTATTCTTGCAACTCTAATCAACATTTTATGACTACAGAAGCAAAGCAAGCAAAGAGCTTTACAGGCTACAATTGAGTAATAGCCTTACCCACCAGTTCATCATCTGCAGAGAACTTTTTTACTGCATCCGCACGATTTGCCTAGGATTTCAAGATAAGGCACCCTGCTTCCCTTTAAGTAGTGCACCGAATTTTTTCATTTCAATCTACCGATTAAATCTAAAATCTGATCCAATCAGAGCTGCATAGCTCTTGAATTTGTGTGTTATCCGTGTACGTATTTCCTGATTGTCCTACTGGAAGTGTGACTCCAGCCACAACCGTGACCTGCTGACTTATTTCTTTGATCCAATCTCTAGTAAATGATGACTCAAATTCTGAAGCCATCATTTATTGAAACTAGTTCAAAGTTATTGCTCCAAAGTATCGTCACTCTTCTCATACTGATGCAGAAGGAAGGAGATTCTTCGGTGAGTGCTCTGTGATCCAAGATTTTCAATTTGAGATAAGAATAAGGTTTTTATTGAGGCGTGTAACAATTTTTGGTCGTTGAACCACTTGTCATAATTGAGCTTTTGCGTTAGAGATGCATCAACTGTGGAAAGTGGCTCTGCCTGTGCAAAAATATCTTTTGACAGCAGTGAATGTTAGTAAATGCGCTTTACAGATAGACTGAGAGCTCCAGAATCCAATCTACCTGAATAATTAAATTCAGAAGGATTTTTGAATTGAGTTCATATCGAATCTCAGTGGGAGAATAATATACAGTCCAAGCGAAAGAATATCAATGGTAAGGTTGGGTTTGTGTCTTAGGTTAGTGAAATGCAATGGCAGGTTCTGAAATCTTGTTTGTCAGTTGCTCTTTACATGAGTCACCTTTGAAAATCAAGTTTAAGAAAAACACACATAGGTAGGCAAACAGTGGTAGGTAGCTTGCCTATTTTCTTCCTGTCTTACTCATGGACTCGGAGAGCAATCGGAAAGAGGGGTGAGAAACAGGATTTCAGCGCGTGTCTCTGGGAATGTGGAAATTCAAAATTTGTGAAGCGTCACCAGTTTGTTGAGATTGTCACCGTCCGTTGCCTCAAGAGGATTTAGACGCTTCTGCTTCAGCGATACATTGTTGACCTATCAATATCTGCTTATTTTGATCATATCTTGAAGGAGGAATTCCCATAAGTATATCCTGATTCTTTATTTGTTTCACTACAATAATGGCAGACATAGGTACAATCTTTACGACAGCATGGAGTGAAGGTGCGGTGCTTTACTGGATTAGCACTCCTACACTTTCAATGCCTATATCTACCTATTGTAAGATCATTAGAAGCTCAATCAACAACATGATGAATTTCTGCGCCTGCCATAATTATTTTTAACATCACTAAAAATTACCTATGGCAACTTTTCTGAACTCAGAATATAAGCTCGACCATGATTTGGAGGGTTGTTGAGATTAGGTATTCATTCAATTTTAAAGATGAACGTAAAATGATTAAACATCTACTGTCATTTTTCCAACTGTTGCTCAGAAAGTCAGTAAAGGCTTTTCTAGTGAAGATGAAGCCTCCGCTTATATATTGTGGAAAAATTGAACATACACAGGATAAAAGAGTAATACCTAATACTTTATTGAATCAATTCATAGTGGAAAAATGAAGTATAGCTTGTGAAAATGGCGCCAACATGAAATTCAAGTTCAATCGAAAATATGCGCATAAACAGCGCCAAAATCGGAAAGTTTGATTTCCCGCGAAAGTCGGGTTACAGCGCCCGCATAAACCCGACGGAGGAAACTTGCATTACAAACTCGGGTTTCGTGAAACCCCGGTTTCGAGCCTCGCATAAACGTAGCTTATTGAATTTCTGTTTGGATCAGTTGATGTTCAACAGATGTCAGTTCATGCTGGACCGATCAATTGAACCTCGAGTGATACGTAGCAAATTTCAACTGTTACGTATTGAGGCTCAACAGATCTATTGAGTATAAGCTGGTATCAGTACAACCTCTACTGGTACCAACTGACACTCATCAAATATCTGTAGACTTTCAACTGGTACCTATCAGTTGATTAGTTCAACCTCTACTGGTACCAACTGCTACTCATGAGATATCTGTCGACTTCCAACTGGTATCAGTTGATAACAGTCGATATCAGTTAATATCAGTTCATTTTCTCTGCTGATCTTAAGGTGATTCGTCAAGCTCAAGTGACGTGGTCGAACTGGCATGCGATACATCGCATCTTTTAGGTAAAAAATCTCGGCAGATTTTGAATTTTCAGCAAAAAAAAGGACGATAGCCCCTGCGCATGAGCCTGAAGAATCATTCTAAACCCAAAAATCGGCAAAATTCAGAGAAATGAAAGCAGGATAATGTTTGGAAAAAACCTCGCATTCGATACCGAAATCGATAGCTGAATCGAATGCGATGTTTTTTTCTAAACACTATCCTGCTTTCATTTCTCTGAATTTTGCCGATTTTTGGGTTTAGAATGATTCTTCAGGCTCATGCGCAGGCGTTATCGTCCTTTTGTTTGCTGAAAATTCAAAATCTGCCGAGATTTTTGACCTAAAAGATGCTATATATCGCATGCCAGTTCGACCACGTCACTTGAGCTAGGCGAATCACCTTAACTGCAGATCAATATTTTTAACAGGGGTAAATTGCCAACTCGATTTTTTGCTAATGGATTTGCCTGAAACTTGTAGCATAGAGGTATTTTGGCATGAAATTAACAAATTTGAAATTGGATTTCTAAGGAAAAACGATTAAAAAAAACCATACGATATTTTCTCACAATTAAAAGGTAACGCCTTTACATACATACGGTGTTCAAAAAGTTTTGCACACTTCCAGATTTTGAGCGAACGAAAGCAGCTATCGATTTGCAGTTTACGTGTGCTTTAAGTAGACGTAATTATCAATTAAACAAGACCAAGAACGACTCTATAGCTTAAAAATTGACAGAGATATAGGGTTTTGAAAATGACATGTAGCGCGACCCCCTCCAGGATTTTTAGCTACAAGTATGTTTAGGTAGGGTAGGATGGGGTCAGTCCGCCACTTTTTTGCCCCAAGATTTTTCCTGAGTTCCCTAATTGATGGATGAACTTGTTTGAATGCTAAGAGTGATCTTTGGACCTTTGACTATGCACAAAAAAAAATTGGATACTTTAGGTGCATTTTCCCCCCCTTTCTTGAACTTTTTTTTTTTAAAAAAGAAAGTGGCGGAGTGACCCCACGAGTAGGGTCAGTCCGCCACATTCTTAGGGTCAGTCCGCCAGTGCTGGGGTCAATACGTCAGTAGCAAATAAAGACATGAGAAGTGCTGAAAAAAACAATTTAATTAAGAAAAATGAAGGAAAAAGAAACATATCTGAACTCAGAACTTCAGTCAGTACAAAAAAGTCTATAACTATAAGAACGAAAAGTTAATTTTAAAAGTCTAATAAATTTCAAAATTCGAATGTTTTTTTTTTTTTCAAAAAAAAGTTAAAATATTAATGAAAAGTCGGTGGTTTTGAAATTGAACTACATACATATAAAGGACTAGCCAGTGTAGCAGCACCTAAACCTAAAAAGGGGTCACTCTGCCAGTGGCAGAATGACCCTCAGCGTCACTGGCGGAATGACCCCATCCCGGCTTCGATGCACAAAATTGTTACCTGACATGACAGAAGTAAAGATATTTCAAAGATCAAAAACGGAATCAATAGCCTTGAGTGAGTAGTTTACGATGATGTACTTACCAAACTTCGATCACCAAACCACCGAAGTCCAGACGAAAAGTTCCAAAAAAAAAAAAAAGTTACGATCGGGAGCAATTTTAACACTTGCGCCTGTAGGTTAGTTGTAAACAAATGAATCATGCATGGAACAACATATAGTAGACGAGCACTTCCAACTGCTTACTCCCATGCTTTGAATTTCCCAATTCGACCACCGCTAGGGGCGCTACGGTCGACTGGCGGACTGACCCACCCTGGCGGACTGACCCCATCCTACCCTATCAGCTAGGGGAAAAACAGTTAAATGAGAATTGAGTGTTTTTATTGAAAAAACTTACAAAATCTTACGAAAATTGACGAACTTCAAATTTCTTCATCGGATGACACGGATGACTCAACATTCGGCTGTTTTTCGAAGTATTTTCCACCACTTTGAACACAAAGCTTCAGCCGCTCTGTCCAATTCACAAGGATCGTCTTTTTGAAATCTTCTTGACGGAGGGTTTTGAAGCATTTTCGAACAGCGGTTTTGATCTAGGCTTTGAAATGGCTCTTTTCTGAGTTAAAGAAATTTCTGAGAGGCACACGGTTTGATTTCATAGCCTAGATCAAAACTGCTGTTCGAAAATGCTTCAAAACCCTCCGTCAAGAAGATTTCGAAAAGACGATCCTTGTGAATTGGACAGAGCGGCTGAAGCTTTGTGTTCAAAGTGGTGGAAAATACTTCGAAAAACAGCCGAATGTTGAGTCATCCGTGTCATTCGATGAAGAAATTTGAAGTTCGTCAATTTTCGTAAGATTTTGTAAGTTTTTTCAATAAAAACATTCAATTCTCATTTAACTTTTATTCCCCCGATAAACATATTTGTAGCTAAAAATCCTGGAGGGGGTCGCGCTACATGTCATTTTCAAAACCCTGTATCTCTGTCATTTTTTAAGTTAGAGAGTTGTTCTTGGTCTTGTTTTATTGGTAATTACGTCTACTTTAAGCACACGTAAACTGCAAATCGATAGCTGCTTCCGTTTGCTCAAAATCTGGAAGTGTGCAAAACTTTTTGAACACCCTATGTATTTACTGTGTCACAAGAATTTAAGCACCTAAAAAGCACCTAATGCTTCTTGTGATACGGTGAGTATGTAAAGGGGTTAGGTACCTTTTAGTTGTAAGAAAGTATAGCACGGTGCTTTGACAGTATTCTCGGACAGCATATTACCTCCATGACCGCTTCTCAGCTAAAAAAACTGCAGCAAATTAACCTCAGAGAAACCATTAAAAGCTTGACAAGAAATTGTGTCCCACGTTCATCTTATAATTCACTTTAATAACCAAAATTTGCCTCAGTACAGGCCTCGGTTAGTCATTCTAGGGGTAGATGCGGAACTAAAATTGCTGTCTACAAAAAAATTCGAATATTTTGCTTTTCAAGAATTATATTTTTAAGAGTTTCTGTAGAGCTATATTTGTGAAGGACAGACTTTTTGGTCAATTATATTACAGCCAATGTGGTGCGAAAAATAAAAAGCCGTCGGGCCTCGTAGACCTGCTTCGTTATCTAAGGGTTTAAGCACCGCTGTTCTTTATTCTACGGTTTGCGAGTTATCCAGAAATATTACTCAAGAATTAGGTGACTTTCATACCTACATACCTAATTTCGTTTTTCACCGATGAAAAACTTAAATTATTCCATGAAACAGTTCGTTGCTTCCCACTGCCTTTTCTCGTGAGCTACCTACACATGGAAGACTATTGCATCGTCAACATTTATCGATTTTAAAATTGGGGGGAGGGTAGGTGCGGGTAGGTGTCCAAACTTTTGGGGGCCATAGACCCACCAAAACTTGAGTTACAAATTGATTTTATTTTCGTCTTAGAAGACGTTACTTAGCAATTACAAACCATTTCCATTGTCAATATTAATCGATCTCAAGGAGGAGGGAATGGCCCCTACATTTCAGGATGCCAAGTACCCCTCGTAGAAAGAGATACAGAACATTTCTGGGGCTTGAAAAACGTAAAAAACTCTCTAGGATAGCTGCATAAGAAACCTTTGGAGCTGGATAGTAATTTTCGTATTGGTTACGCGATATGAAGCGCACGATAACATATTCAAAAGCAAAGCAATAGAGGAACTGCAAATCAAATTTCAGAAATCAATCAATTTCAAAAAGGAATTTTTTATAGGGAAAAAATATAAATTACATCATTTGTACCCCCGTTCAGAGGTTGATTTCCAAACCTCTCGTTGTGTGCATCATTTTTTACATTAAATTTTGAAGAGAAAATAAGTGCCGCTAATTTTTCAATTCAGACCGTGTTCATTGTTCAATTCTATTGTGACCATGTTCATGTTTCAAGATCGTCCTCCAGATAGCTTTTCCACGAATACGTCTTTTCCCGTTAAAAATCTGAATTTCCAGGGATCATGTGGCAAGCCTGGAGAGCTCCGAAGAATCCAAAATGAAATTTTCTTGAATCTACAGCATCAACGTACATATCCCTTTTGGAAAGACAGGGTAGCGGGAAAAATCCAGAAATCTCAGACTGTGGTTCTGTTGTGGCACGTTTATTTTCAGTGATTTCAAGCGAAATGTGGCATCAGCATGTCAGCAGAATGGCTGATTGTTGATAGTGCGTTGATCATATACTTCGTTTGACGTCATTAATTGGCATTGAGCGGAGCCTAGTGCTCGTCTTTATAAATGAAGCACCGTCTATTTCAGGGGCTGTCTCTCTCGTTCATTCTGACTTACCGACACCTCAGAGTTTAGTATCCTAACCAGCTCAAGTGTGCCTGGAGAGTCACCTGTATAGTGAAGTAAGTCGTACATACATAACGTCTCTACTGCACACATTGGTCTTCCTTCTCTCTGACCAACTCCTTAAAATCCTTCACCCAACATGGTGGTAGGGGCCATGATCCTTCAAACCTCTCGCTGAACCCTCCTTTTACCAATTCTATGCCGCAACGTGTGCAAAAATACCTTAGTCGATTTTTTCATTGCCTTATTAAGTAACAGGAAATTAATTAAGATGAGATTAGTTGAAAACTTAATTGATGAATATCCCTTGTGGAAAACGCTCATTTATTTGGACGCAGATATTCAAATTAACAAAAAATCTTTGGCCAATATTGTAGGTACTTTTGAATATATCATTTTTAGAAATTATTATGAATCAGAATTAGAAAAAGGACTTGTTCATTCCGCAAAAGAGGAATATAGCATTGTAGAATTATCTTTGAGTGAGAAATTTAATTTAATTAAGGAATTTTTGCAATTTTTCTTTGAAGATGATATCGAAAAAGCCTTAGATTATTAGTTAATAAATGTCCATTAGATTCTGAATGGCGCTAACTTTTATTACATAAAAGTACTAAACAATACCTACATTTTTTAGGTAAAGAGTAAAATGTACAAACTTGGTTCTGACAATAGTCGATTTGTTAACAGGCAAAGCTGATAAAATGAGTGGAGTTATGCGGAATTTTGCGTTCCTTTCCTAAAGAAACAATAATTAAATTTGCAACTGTGTACTAGCGATAATATAATTCTATTGGGCACTGTAAATTTTGAGGAAGATAGCGTGGACTCTCAGGCTCCTATAATCCACGAAGCTATTCCAACAAATTTATATTTTAATGACGATGGCACTATTAAAAATTGTTGGTCACTAAACACAGCTGCATAAAAAACATAGCATTTAAGGAATTTCATCAAATTCCCTTTGATTGGCTTTACAAGTATAGAACATGCTAGGAAACTGCTAGCAAAGCTCGAAAAAGAAAGGTCCATAATTAGATGAAAGGAAAATTCCTGAGGAGGACAAGAGACGGAAAATCAAGGAATCTATTCTTCAACCTTTAGAGAGACACCTGAGAGACCCAGCGTTAACAATTTCACAGGGGTCATGTGTCTGATCCTCGACGTTTTTCCTGGTGTAGATCCGCCTACATAATTGTTCCTCTCAATAAGTACTACAGGCATGAAACATACTGAAAAATTGCCGTTTCTGACGTAAAATATCGAAAAAATCGGGATCGAACGCGGAAGGTCGGGATTTCAAGGTTCTCCAACGAACACCTTGTTTAAGAGCAATCAACTCTCATAATGTGTAGTTTTCTGAGAAATAAAAACTGGTAGGGAGAGTTAACAACATGAAAATAACTAAAAGATGAACGCTTTTTATTTGGCAAGGCACCGACACGACACTTCAACATTCATTGACAAAGTCAATTAATTCGAGAATAGAAATATTGTTTTCATGCAATAATGAATTACATCAATCTATGAAGTACTACTTGGATGCTCAATTTCTAAAATAATAAATAACAAGAAATAAATAACTTGGGCAAGCATTATCAACAATCTTTAGACGGTAAAAAAAATGTTACAAAGGGATTTCAAGATTGGCTGAGCAGCATTTATTAAATCTGTGCCCACTCTCTAATAGCCTCATTAGACAGTCAAAGTAAGTAATTACAAAGAATAAAACAAGGAGTCATTCATGCTGCCTCCACATCTTTGGACATTCATGCTTCCTCACTTTGTTCAAAGTTCAATCATTTAATACGGGCATTGTTTCCTGGTACTTTTCTTAGATAGCACTTAAAAATAATACATCAGTATGGTTATGAAAAATCCGGTGGTTGCAATAAATTTTGGTAAAAGGAACATAAGTTGCAGGCATCACAGCTTAGTGTTCCATTCCAATCTTCCAGGAAAGCAAGTGATATGTTGAAATAACACAGTCTATTGGGATACTAGGTAAGTAGGTTCAGTAATACTTAATGGGACTATTCAAAGAGACAATGGACAGCATCAATCATTGCGCTTGTGGATACATAAGTTCTTGGAAAAAAATCTCCACACATAGAGAATATGAAAATGAGATTTGCATAGATCTTTGCTATTATATGTACAGCCGAAAGATTCAAGTGCATTCTGACACACACTCACACAAACACACAACTTACCTACTCAAGACAATAACACTTCAACACTGACTTGGATGTTTAGAGATATTTTTGATATGTTATACGATACAAAAGGGCATCAGTTTCTAACTTCAGCATATTCTGGAATTAACTGTCTCTGTCCAGAAATCACATGAAAAATAAGTTCAAGTAAAGTAGGCACCAAGACTTACTATTGCAAGAGGAAGTTTAATTATTGGGTTAAGACTCAGGTTGAATTACATTGAGGCAACACAACTTCACTCTTTACAGATAGAGGGAAGGAAGTATGAGGGGCAAAAGATGCGAAGAAAGAAAGAAAGAAATAAATAAATAAATAAAAACACCTCGAGAATCCATCTATGAAAGATGTTAAAGTTGATTTTCCAAGAATTGATTGAAGATTGATTATTTAAAGAAAGTATTCTATCCGGCCCATTTGAATCGATTACACCTGACTACAGCCGTAAATTAATTTTTAAAATGTTTCGTTTGCTGGACTATGAGGCGAATTTAAAAGGATCACTACTCAAGCTAATTTTGTACAAATAAGTGTATGAAAATTTGGATATTCTGATTTATCCAAAAGATCTTCTATTGCTTGAAACCTACTTTACTTCTAGATCAGACCTAGGTCTAGTTTTATTGTACAATTAGAGGATAAAAGAATACTCACTTAAAATGAAGCTGTTTTCAAACGATTTTTGTGAACATGAGATTCAAGACTTTTTGACTAGAGATTCTATTTGCTCTGAAATTCTTCATGCTGGACCAAGAAACTAGTTTTGAATTGAGGAGTTTCTATGCACATTTCTTCTTAAATATTTAGATTTAGAACGGTAAAGCAAATCAAATGCTACAAAAATTAATTTTGAAGTAAGTAACTGACAATTGCACTGCATAAGTGTGTAAACCATAAGAAATATGTCATCATTCTGTTTAATTTTTTTTCTTTTTCTTTCATTTAAAGGTGATAATTGAGATTGCAGCAGCTCATATCAAAATTGGGGTTTAATTTTTTTCACTAACTGTTGCAAGCACTTTTTTCAAAACCAAATTCCGAAGAGAAAACTGCAAAACATGCTTTGATTCAGACCATAGTTCCTGGCCAAAATTTTTTGATACTCCGTAACATCAATGAAGCAATTTTTCTGAAGAAAAATTTGAGTTTGAGTCTTTTTCATTAACGAGGAACGTTCCAATGATGAGAAAACTCCAAGTCTCCAAAGAAAATACTCTAAAATTCTTCTTGAAAAACCCTTAATCATTAATAAGTCATCAGTTTATACTTCACAAGCAAGGCATTTCTTAAATTGACAAAACCTAATCGAATTTCTACAGAAGCTCATTTCTAAGAGATAAGGGTAGCTCCGAGAATTACTTAAACAATAATGAAATGTAATGAAAACAGATTCTTTTTAATCCCCAATGCAGCTCAATTTTGATAAAAAAATATTGCACTTCACAAATAAAATGAAGGATTCGAGACGACCAATCACAGCTCAGTGGTGATTTCATCTTGGGGGCGAAATCCCAACTGGAAAAAATCATCGTCTTCAGTTGGTGTGTAGTCCTGACTATTTGCATTCCACTCTGCTAAGATAGTGCAGTTGTTCTGCTCTGACTCCCAGCCATGGGCAGCGCTCACATCAACACCGCTGTCTAACAATGATGGCGGCTGCCGCAGAAACATGGCTGCCACTTCGTCCCTCCTTAACATAGCAAAATCATCATCATCATTGCTTAATCGGCTATAACAAATAAAATAACACATGGACAGGTAAAAAAACACATTACACTAAGACTCCTTCACTAGCTACCGTTGCTTACATTAATTATTTTCCATGCTTATGTAGGTATTCACATATTTTAAATATTGTTTCATAGGAAAATAACGGCAGCCTTTTGTACGATATATGAAAATTTTCCAGATTTTGCTGTGGCGCTATTTTGTAATCTGAACTTTTGTGCTTCTTTTGGGAATGGGTTTCTTAGCCCGTTTGTATTATAATAAATGAATAAAAGTTAAGAGCTTTTTTCTGGACTTCTCACAAACAGTATTTAACAACTACAACATGTCAAGTGTCAATGCAACAATGTAGGTATCATACCTCCATGTATTTTGTTATAGAGGTAGTTCTTGTTTCCCAAAATATATTTGGGCCACTTTTGATGGCAGGCTGTTCTGAATTCTTAATTTGTTATCTATTGCATGTGTCTATGTATAGTATTTCCTGTTAGGATTTCGTACTTTTTCAATCCTCAAAGTAATTTTAAAATTCCTATGAATAGTGCAATTGTTTTTTAGTTCAATATGGACTTGATCAATAATACGTTAGGATAAAAAAAGAAGGATAAGAAGTGAACAGTAAGAGTGAAAACACAGGGTACTACAAAATTTGGTGCTAAGTCGCAGAGAAAACTGGCCGGAAATGGTCAGAGGAGAAGGTGACGGAAAGGCAGAAGGAAAAATAGGGGTAGAGTAAGAGCTCTGTTTGAGGAGGAGTGTGCACAAGTAGGGGAAATGCTACCCTGCATGAGTGCCAGAGGGATAAGAATGCGGCGTGCACCATAGAATGGTAGGGGTAGCAGACTACCCAAGCATTCTGCGTTACTCTTAAGATTTTATATTATAGAGTATAAAATGAGACTTTAGAAACCAAAAATGTCTGGTCAGTTCGCGTCACCAACTCTGATTTTGAAACAAAAGAGAAATTTTAGGCAATGAGTAAATGATTGAGGGATTGATTTTCAAATAATATTTTTCTAACAGGGGTGTTCACGAAAATTGTAATGTGGAACTAAAATTTTGGCTTCCAGGAAAGAAAAGTCATTAGAAAGGTATGTTGCCACAATTGACAACACAGTTTGGCTGTTGCATTCAGTGTAGTATTCATATTGTCACATGAAACCAGAAGTTTTAAAAATGTCATCGAATTGTTCGTTATCAAGTCATTTTGGACGAACTGTTACTGGTAAGACAGATGGGTCATTAGGGTGCGTCAAAAAAAAATGAAAGTCTGAAATGTTCCGCTCCCCAGGCGGCAATCGATGACGTTTAGTAAAAAAACATGTTTGCCAAAATTTGGGCCAATTTCAATCATTTTAAATGGTGCCAAAGGTCAATTTTGTGATGAAATTATGATATTTTGGTTTAGACCTCGATTTCGTACAAAAAACTCGATTTTACGCTGAAATCGTGCGTTTACGAGAAAAATGTCAAAGAACTCGACTTGTAGAGGATGAAATTTTACACTAGGAGGACGTCTTTGTAACCGATAAAAATCAAATTGAACTAGAAAAACTCAACTCGGTATTTATTTTTTGGTCCTCAGAATTTCCGAGGTCTTACTAAGTAGAGGTTTAAAAGACTCATTTTTCACGAAAATAAGTCGAAAGAGGGTATAAATGAACTGTAGGCAAGTGTTGAGGATGCAAATGTCATCAGAACTTCCTCAGTTTCAAAAAAAGTTCCAACTATTTTGCACAATCCTCCAAAAAGTGTACGACTCGAGAAGCAGGATCGTGCTTTAATAGTAGGGGGAAAGTGCGGTTTGACCGGGAAAAATTGCGTAACAAACTTTCCCTATGTAATCGTCATCAGTAGGTCCCCCTGAACAACTTCCTAAAAGTTAAAAATGGCCCGACCCCGGAATATCCCTCAAAAAAGTTAAAATTGAAAATGGCGGCCGTAATAAGAGGGTCCGGGAAATCGGTATTTTAAAATGCTCATTCTGTCTCATCATGTGAGGTAGCATTTCCTATGTAATTTTGGTCGTAGATTTCATAAATGAATTCCGCAAGGCCCCTTCTGAGCTTACGTTTCTCTCGGTAGTCGTATGTTTCCTTTAATTTCCTTTATTAAATACATTTATAACATCAAATTTAAGTTTCTTGGCCATAAATACATGAAAATAAAGACACTTCACTTTCCTTGTTCCTTCGGTGAATATTTAAAAAAATGCAACCTCCTGCCTTTCACATTTGGCCGCCATCTTTGATTTGGAACGCCCCCTTTGGCCGGAGGGCCTTGCGGAATTTATTTATGAAATCTACGACCAAAATTACATAGGAAATGATACCTCACATGATGAGACAGAATGAGCATTTTAAAATACCGATTTCCCGGACCCTCTTATTACGGCCGCCATTTTCAATTTTAACTTTTTTGAGGGATATTCCGGGGTCGGGCCATTTTTAACTTTTAGGAAGTTGTTCAGGGGGACCTACTGATGACGATTACATAGGGAAAGTTTGTTACGCAATTTTTCCCGGTCAAACCGCACTTTCCCCCTACTATTATAGCACGATCCTGCTTCTCGAGTCGTACACTTTTTGGAGGATTGTGCAAAATAGTTGGAACTTTTTTTGAAACTGAGGAAGTTCTGATGACATTTGCATCCTCAACACTTGCCTACAGTTCATTTATACCCTCTTTCGACTTATTTTCGTGAAAAATGAGTCTTTTAAACCTCTACTTAGTAAGACCTCGGAAATTCTGAGGACCAAAAAAATAAATACCGAGTTGAGTTTTTCTAGTTCAATTTGATTTTTATCGGTTACAAAGACGTCCTCCTAGTGTAAAATTTCATCCTCTACAAGTCGAGTTCTTTGATATTTTTCTCGTAAACGCACGATTTCAGCGTAAAATCGAGTTTTTTGTACGAAATCGAGGTCTAAACCAAAATATCATAATTTCATCACAAAATTGACCTTTGGCACCATTTAAAATGATTGAAATTGGCCCAAATTTTGGCAAACATGTTTTTTTACTAAACGTCATCGATTGCCGCCTGGGGAGCGGAACATTTCAGACTTTCATTTTTTTTGACGCACCCTAATGGGTCATTCCACGTCAACACAACTAAGCTCGGAACCCGACCCCCTCCGATTTGGCTGAAAATTGGTATACAGGGTCTTTACATCATTCTTAGAAACTATCTTGAAGGGTTTTCCCATCCGACGCCCCGTTCGCGAGATATCGACCCCCAAAGATGGGGTGAATTTTAGCGATATTCAAAAAAGCCCGTTTTAGCGATTCTCATTTTCTCGACTTCCCTCTCTTTGACTCTCCATAGCGAGACTCTGTATCAATCCATCATACTTTGAAAGAGTGTTTCTAGACCAGTTTTTCATGTAGATTCTGAATATGCCATCGAAATTTAGCTAAAAATTATTTAAATGGCCGTAATTTAGAGTTTTTTAAAATTTACGATTTTTCCGCCATTCAATGTTCAAACTGCATTATCTAAAAAACAGTCTCTCCGATTTTCGATTTTTTTTTAATACTTCAAGCTTAGGACATACTTTTGGTTGATATACTTTTTTCAATTGTCATCGGACGGTTAAGGGCCTAAAAAAATTCAAATAAGCTAAAAAAGGTCAAAAATTGGTAAAAAAGGACGATTTTTCACACGTTAATCCAAATATTTCGATAATGAACCCTTCAATGATTTATATTTTTTCCCACTTTACCCTCTAACATGTATTTAATCAGACTATCAACGCTTTCCATACATGCACCGATCGATTAACGGCCTGATGGAAACCGGAAACCGACCGAAAATCCTCGAAATTGACGCAAAAAGACGATTTTTCACACCGTAACCGATGCATTCCATGGATTGTAACTGCAAATATCAATTTTCTCTCTCCATTTCAACCTTCAGGTGTATACTTTCGAGTAATAAACCCTTACTAACGTGCATCGATGGGGCACGGATCCAAACGAAAATGAAAACCGGCCGGAAATGCTCAAAAGTGACGGGAAAAGGCTATTTATTGCATGTGTTCGAAAATTACGTCCCGTTTGCACGTTTGTGATGCAAGTTTACTCTCTTCATTTTGGTCCCTAGGATGAGAAAATCTTTGGTAGACTCTCCGATTTTGATGCCGACGCCCCAAAAACAAGATGGCGGCCAAAGTGGAGGCTGAAATTGAAATTTTGGTAAAACGGCACAAAACGTCAAGAGAGGTGTCGATTCTCATGTTTTATGGATCGTAAATTCCAGAAAAATTGTCATACAGACCCATCGACCCACGGAAATGCCAAAAATCCAAGATGGCGGCCGATGGAGAGTCAAAGAGAGGGAAGTCGAGAAAATGAGAATCGCTAAAACAGGCTTTTTTGAATATCGCTAAAATTCACCCCATCTTTGGGGGTCGATACCTCGCGAACGGGGCGTCGGATGGGAAAACCCTTCAAGTTGGTTTCTAAGAATGATGTAAAGACCCCGTATACCAATTTTCAGCCAAATCGGAGGGGGTCGGGTTCCGAGCTTGGTTGCGTTGACGTGGAATGACCCAGATTTATTTACAAAAAAAACGTTATTTTTGAAGAAAATCGGTGATTTTAAGGTTTGCAACCTCTCAATTTGCGATTTGACATTTTGAAACTAAAATAAAATCCCTACAGTTTAGAAACACTTTAAGGTTGTACTAATTCTACCTTGTATCTGAAGAAGTGGCAAGTTTCATCTCGATCATGTTTTATTTCACAATTTCAAGAGTCTCGTTTGCTGCATTGGTTAAGCAACCAACATAATATTTAGCCCTGCAGGTTGATTGTTGAAATTGACAGACATAAAAGACATAGGGAGTATGTAGCGATCCTATTGGTTGAAATGGGTGGTTCTTAGAGACTATAGGAACTAAATGATGGACTGGGCGACTCCCGATTCCCTCCCGGATCCGATTCTCACCCAATAAATTATGTGTAAAATTAAAACGGCAACGTCGCGCGATGTATACAGGTGGACACCACCAGTGACACTATCGCTGATAACTTACACGCAGGATGCTGGACTTTCGTACCCTGCGGGTACAGCAGCAGCCTCAAAAACAACGAATGCCTGCGAAAGTTTTCAGGCTCGTTACAATTCTTATTTACATTAATGTCATCCTAATATCCACCCATTCATCGAGGCTTTACAAAAAATCTTCCGTGACTCACTCATAATGTTTAACTCCGCCAATCACATCGAGGCAAAAATCCGACCTAACACTGTTAGGAAAATTAAATTTTTAGAAGCAGCTACTGCCACACTTTCCGAAGATCCTGACGATGAAACTTTTTTTTTAAATTCATTCAAACCGTGTCTTTTAAGAACTGGCCAAATATTTTTCTTTAAGACTTGAGGGAATCGGATCCAGGTGGGAATCTTGGGAGGGAATCGGGCAACGCCCGATAGACTAACTACAAGTCTCTTGTCGGTTGCCGTTATTTAGTCTACTGGCTACCTCCTATGTCCATTGCAACTACCCGCCTCCACTAATAGGATCCTTTCGTATCCCTTTTGTCTTCTATATCTATAGTTTTGTCCATCAATTTCAACAATCAGCCAGCTGTTCTTTGATCAATTAAAAAAAAAAACAACTTACCTATTATAAGTGTCATCAAATGCTGAAATGGCCAACTGCTGAAGGTCTTTCCTCTGTGGTGGCATAGGAGGTGAACTTGGATGCTTAGAATGAAATGTCGTTAGTGTTGTCGGATAAGGTGACGGTAAAGGTGGCGAGGAAGTTGGAACTTGAAGAAAATTGACTAATTGAGCAACCTAAAAAAGTAAAAGAGATTATTTTACAATTCTTAAATAATTTTTAAAATAAAAAATAAATAATGTAAATAATAATTTGCCTAAATGATGGCAAGATTCACTGTTCAACAAAAAAAAATGACAAAAATGTCTCCCAGACGACGTAAGGTGATCCTTGTGTATTTTGAAGCACTAAATCCAGATATGACCTTGGTTTTTTTCCAACACCCCCCAGTTTTCCGATAAAGTCGATTTTTCTGAGCTTAAATTTCTGTATAAGCTTTCCCAGACTCGAAGTGAACGAAAAATACATTTTGAAAATGTTTACAACGTGCGATACTTCAATTCTTGTGTATTTTGACTTGCTGAACCTGAATATGACCTTGGATTTTTCCTATCACCCACAATTTTCCCGAAAAAATCGATTTTCTTCGGAAAACTACTTTTTTGGGACTTTTTTGACGATTTTCCTGTTGTGAGGAATTTAAGGAATTTTCTGAAACCCTCGTTCGGCAACTCCTGCTGTATTAGGAGCAGCTGAACCCGAATTGGACCTCCATTTGTTTCTGACAACCCCCCTTTTTCTAGAGGGTCCGCTTTTTCCTGGAAAATTTTTTTTTCAAAACTGTTCTCACTGTCAGGGAAGTAGGACAAATTTCCGCATGTGTGATACATGGATTTCAATGTAGTTTGAGCTAAAAACCACGTGTATGACAGAAATTCATGCGGAAAGCCCCATTTTTATTGGAAAAAAAAGGGCATTTATGACCATTTGCGGTGTTATTGCGACTGAACCCCCCATGAAATTCGGCTAAATTTTACGTAGGTACAAAATAGATCTATTTTCATGAATTTTAAGTCTCTGAATCCGAAAATGACCTCAATTTGTTCTAGGAGTCCTCACTTTTCTAGAAAAGACAATATTTTCCAGGAAAATTAGTGAAATTGACTTATTTCAGTCGGGCGTGCGATTTTTATTTAAGTCATTATCCTGGATTCATAAAGGAGAGATTCTTATGTACTGTTAAATGCTGAATCAGAAAATGACCTCCAATTTTTTCATCACCCTTCATTTTGCCGGGAAAAGTTGATTTTTCTTGGAGAATGAGTTTTTTGGTATTTTTACGACAATTTTCCTAGAAAATTGGGTTTTCCGTAAAAATGGTGGGTTTTTTCCTACTTTCAGGAATAATAACACTGTCATGTACAAACTGCACACAATACTGTATTTTTATTGGAATACTGGAGAAAAAAGGATGACAAATAATAATTAGGTTATTTGCTATGATGCCATGGCAGCAGTGGGTGCTAACGAATTTCTGAGGTCATATTCGAGCATTTCAGCTCAAATTACATTAAAATCGAAGTATCACACATACGGAAAGTTTTTCAGATTTCCCTGGAGGTGGGAACAGTTAGGAAAAGCTTTTTTCCGGGAAAAATAGGACCTTCTAGAAAAGAGGGGGCTGTCAGAGACAAATGGAGGTCAAATTCCGGTTCAGTCGCTCTTACTACAGCAGGAGTGACCGAAAGAGGATTCCAGAAAATTTCTTAGATTCTTTACAACAAAAAAATCATTGAAAAAACACCAAAAAAGGTAGTTTTTCGAGGAAAATCGATTTTTTCGGGAAAATTGTGGGTGATGGGAAAAATTCAAGGTCATATTCAGGTTCAGCAAGTCAAAATACACAAGAATCGATGTAATGCACGTCGCAAACATTTTCAAAATGTATTTTCAATTAACTTTGAGTCCGGGAGAGCTTATCCACAAATTAAGGCTCAGAAAAATCGACTTTCCCGGAAAACTGGGGGGTGTTAGAAAAAAACCAAGGTCATATCCGGATTCAGCGCTTCAAAATACACAAGGATCACCTTATCTCGTCCAGGAGACATTTTTGTCATTTTTCTTGGTTGAACAGTGAATCTGCTATGTGTTTGGATGAGTTTTTTTAGCGTGGCATCTTGTGCTATTTGCCATTAATCTAGAAGAATGAAACTCATAAATTCTTACATCAAAATAAATACAGAGATCTAGTGGCATCATCTGATACAGTATCAACTGATTAAGGCAGCAATCTCAAGGATTTAAATAAATGATTCTTCTTCTAAAACATAAGGTAAATATGTAATTACTTAAGCTATATTTATTTAGCTATTTTTGCACCATTACCTACTACAACAGAATGAGGTTTAGACTTCTAAGAGAAATAAGCAGGGCTAAGTGAAAATAATGCAGTTTTTTTTCTGATCATCTACGAATACATTTATACTCTTCAATGAAAAGTATAGAAAAAGAACATAATTACCTGGTGTGGATGCTGTTTTTTATACCTTCTGAGGACTCTTTCTCCCCAAGCTAAAAGAGTTTCCCAGTCTGCTGGAGGTGTATCAATTTTTTCATCCCGCCGATTAAGTAGGATTAATATTCTAGAGAGATCTTTGAGAACAGGCCTGGAGAAAATAAAAAATCATTCTAATGAGGTTACGATGAACAGAGAAATTACTAAAGATGCTGCACATAAATATCTAGAAATGAAACAAGATAAAAACTCTCGGTTGAGATGAAGAAAACAATAAGGTGAGATCAGACAACCAGGCAGTGGGGTGAATGGATCATACTCGGCTGCACTTCTATTCTTTTAGGAATACAAATGTTTTTACAGATAGTATACCTCCATTATGAGTGATTTTGCAATAACAGGGATAGCTAAAATGATCAACACCTTAAAAATGAGAGTGCACCGATTGTAACCAAATTTCATCATTTCATCCTAATTAAACTAAATTTTCCTTTTTCGAACTTTAGCACAGACAATTTTTATTAAGTACCAAGTTATAATGATGATTAACAAACTATTTCAGGAGGTACAGGTGTCAGCTCCTTCTACCTGACTGTTGGTGCTGGAGGTACGGTCAAACATTGCAACACTGCCAAATTGTGATAGTAATTGAGACTTAAAATTGTGTTATAGAAGATGATACAAAAGACGAAACTTGGTAATGCTTAAAATACCAGGTAGAATTAGTGCATGTCTTAAAAGTTTTCTAAACTTTGAGGACTTCCTTTCAATTTAATGATACTGAATTGAGGATTAAGAGGCTAAAGAATTAGTGGTAAACACCTCAAAATTAATGATTTTCCTCGAAAATAAAATTTTCCTTATGAATAAATCCGAATAGTGATTTACAGTTTGCTCAAATCGATTTTGAAGAACGATTTAATAACATTTTTGAAACTGCTAGCTTTGTCAGGGGAAATAAACATTGCACTAGATGTCACGGCCGAAATGTAATGTCAAATTGAGCGGTGACACACCTTCCAAATGACTTTTCTTACTTAGAAATCAACATTTTAGTTCAATATTACAGTTTTTTTGAACATCAAAGACCCCGTTCGGACAGTAACGTCAGAAAATCCATGCTCCTTACTCATTGCCAAAAATTACTCCTTTTTTTCAAAATTCAGGTTGGCGCTTCGGAACTGAAAGGGACATTTTTCATCTACATTTTTATATTTTTAAAAATAAAGATAATTTTTTGTTTTTCGGGCAAGGACAAGTTCATCATCATCTTTTTTCTTGATTAATCACCTTGGTTTTCAACCATTTTGCTCTATTGTTCACAACCAATGGCGACACATCTATTCCTGATATTGTGAACACACCTTACTGACATTAACCACACAGGACATCAAAAATTTAAAATGGCAGGAAAAAAATATTTAAGATGATTGCGGACAGCTAAAAAAGAAAGTGGGTATTGTGGGTCTCTTTAGGTCAAGGAAAAAGAATACCCATAGTGAAAATGCAAGAACGCATGTCTCGTTTGCAGTGTTTCATAATCTCTGCTTCTATTTCAATTTATCAAAGAAGATTAAACCAAAGCTATTGCTTGAAATTTTCATGGGCAAATCTAAACACAGAGAAGGTAAGTTAGGGAAGTTTTCAAAAATGATACTGAGAATTTTTCCAAAAAAAAAAAAGGACTGGAAGTCTGCCAGGTCTCAAACCAAGATACACGTCCCTGTAGTTACCATCAAACTGCCATTATTTCCCACGAATCATCAAACTGCCCTTCAGAATCTGCTGAAATTCTTGTTTCCCGCCATTTTGGCAGGGGTGTGATAATTCAAGGTAAAAGATGGCTGGTTCGTTTTCCTTGACTCAAAAAACCCTGGACACTTAGTTTCATCCAAGTCTATACATAATTAGTCGAAATACCTGTTGCCCACCATTTCGACAAGGTGATAGATGATGACTCGCAACTGAAGCCAGAGATTTATTTTTTTTATTACCTTTTGAATGGACTGCATTTTGCAATAAGGAATTGCAATTTCTGGCCCATAGATGAAAACACCTATCTGCATAGGAAAACTAATGATGGCACAAATGTTCTTTCTGGAATGAGCAAGAAATTGTAGTTTCTAATTGCACAAGGTGATCCAACCAAATCACAAACAGTGGCGTGGCGTAAATGATCAATTATTGACATTTTCCCATTTGAAGCTATGGTATAAGGTTTTCATTGCATACACCAAGCTTATGGATCCTTATCCATATCGGTTTAAATGGTAGATCAATCGATATTGCAAAGCACACCATGCCACTAATCATTATGGAGGGGAGGTTGCTACTTCAAATATTCGAAAGAGAGGCGTTTATTCTGTTAAGGGGGTGGCCAAAAAAGATGTCCCTCTCAGGAATATTGAACACTTGTTTTGACGTTTTCCGCTATCTGACTTTGTTCTAAATATTCTCAAGGTGGATACATACGTACTTTAAAGACACCGTGTATGTTGTCCCTTCCAACTTGAGTTTTAGAGTCCACTACACACAAATTATTTTTTCCCCATTCGTTTGGCATTTTAGCAAGGAATAATACTGGTTACAATGATTCCATGCTCCCCCCCCCCCCCGTTTAGATAATAGAATGTACCTTCAAACTTTTATATGACCTACCTGTTTTATCAACTGTGATGCTCACACTATATTTTTCAGGTTTCATACATGATTTCGTAAAGCGAAGAGCAATAAGTAAAGTCAAATGTCAAGTTATACAAGTTTACTTACTTATAAGCTTGAATTGCACTATCCTGTCGACTAGGCCGGCGCAATTCTCGTACCTGCCTCCTGGTTTCATTTAACATTGCTAAGAAGATAGGAGCCTCGCCCCGTAAGGTTGCTAAATGCTTTAAGAACTCCGGCCTCTCCGAGTCATCACTATCTGCTCCAAAGAACAAAAACATTATTGATGAAACAATTCATTTCAAGTAAAGAACGTTTCGCAGTAATAATGTGATTGCTTGTTGCATGTTGAAGCATGAGAAGTAGATTCGCAAATTTTTGAGATTTTTCATGAATCTTTCACGACTTGGTTTTACTTAGAATTTTGTTTTGTTTTTAAATTAGATGGATCACTTGACAAGGTGCGAAATAAAGAACGATTGTATATGTTTTCTGATTTTCTCATCAGACTTTCACACGATTTGCGCGAGAAAAATTACTGAAAGTAACTCATAACAAAAATATTAACGTTTTTTGATGCATAAAGAGCTTGAAGCAAAAGCGGCTCCCCCCCCCTCCAGATTTATTCAAACTCTGTCTATTGATTACTAATATTTGAACGCTTCTTTTTCCAAATTATCAGACCCTCAAAAGATTTTTTTTTTGGGGGGGGGGGGATGGAAGTCAAAACCTTTGAGCCTCAATACATCTCGAGCGGAGAAAGATATCAGGGGCCAGTTTGGACGAAAAATCGTCTAAAATTGCATACTTTAAGATTCTAAAGGTCGAAATCCCGAAATCAAAAATTCAAGAAAACATATGTACTTTTTTTTCAGTTTTTAAGTCGAGAAAATTTCTTTTAAAGAAAAGACACACATCGTACTCAATTTTTATTTAAACCAAAACCAGTTTTTTAAATTATTCGTCTTTTTTTGCATCCAACAAGTGGCCCATTAAGCTGGGGAACCAATGGTTCCGGAGTTATGAGTGATTGAAGTTTCCGTTTAACGAGCGCCGACCGATTTTCGCATGCCAAAAAACCGGATTTAGGAGTGAATAATTTGGATTAAATACAATTGAATGTTCAAACCGTGCAAAATACATTTTTAGGGATTCTTGTGGGTCGCTGAGTTCAGAGATTATAGATACTTCCAAAAAATTCACTTCCTTAAAATTTCAGCTTTGGAGCGCTACTTTAGAGGCCCGCCGGTCGGCGCTCGGTGGACCGCCCGAAGCCGGCCTTTCGGCGCGCGTTGAGCGGGAACTTCAATCGCTCATGACTCCGGAACCGTTTGGTTCCCCAGCTAAGTAGACCAATCGTTGGATGCAGAAAAAGATGAGCAATTGAAAAAACTGGTTTTGGTTTAAATGAAAATTTGAGGACTTTGTGTACCTTTGGTTTAAAAGAAATTTTCCCGACTCAAAATCTAAAAAAGAACACATGCGTTAACTTGAAAATTTGATTTTGGGATTTTGACCTTTAGAATCTTAAAGTATGCAATTTTAGACGATTTTTCGTCCAAACTGGACCTCGATACCTTTTTCCGTCCGAAAGATATCGAGATTCACAGGTTTTGACTTCCACCTCCCTGGCGCCCCCTCCCCCCCCCCCCCAAAAAAAAAAATAATTTAAGGTGTCTAAAAAACCACCCCGCACACTCCTTATGAGAAAGTGCATCACAATCGATTCCTAATTTTTTTACTGCATTCAATTCATCTCAAGATTCTGATCAAAAGAGATCACGGCGCCAACTTTCTACGATGCATTGTTTTCGCACAATACGCCCGGAATTCAATTATTCGGCGCTAAAAAGTTAAAAATACTTAACAAAGCATTCGAGAACAGGTCTGATGTGAATAAGGAAAAATGTAGCGAGTGTCTGTCTTCTTATCTATTCCTGCCTACTCTGGGGCTATCTCCCTCCCGCTCTCGTCCGTTTGACGTTCACTGTTTTTCTCCGACTTTCCTGTTCTTATGCTCCTCACAAATCTGATTTGGATGGTCAAGCAAAAAGGCGCGCAGAATTCGAACAAATACTGCCGCTTGGTACTGGAGTTCCCCTGATTTCCTTGTTGACACACAGCCGGCCGTTCACTCGAGTGCTGAAATGAGGAATCTTTATGACTCTTTATCGCCGAATAATTGAAGCGTTCCGGGCGTATTGTGAGAAAACAGTGCATCGTAGAAAGTTGGCGCAGTGACACTTTTGATTAGCATCTTGAGATGAACTGAATGCAGTAAAAAAATTTAAAATCGACCGTGGTGCAATTTCCTATATGGAATGTGCAGGGTCCTTCGGAAAAAGAAGCACTCAAATATGAGTAATCAATAGACAGGGTTTGAAGAAATTCCGGGAAGGGGGGGGGGAGCCGTCTTTGCATCAAGCTCTTTAAAATTCCCACGCATTTAAGAGATCATTATGGGGCCCAAAGGCATGAACAATCTACATCGAAATTCCATCGTATGTAATGAAAAACCCATTGAGTATATCTCGTCATTTTTTCATTTTATTTCCCTCTAAATCGCTTTTTCACTTTTAACCCATGCTCCTTCCTCCCATGTAATTTTACCCATTACTTCCTGGGTTAAACTTGACTTACATGTGATGTCAAGTGAATTACAACAGGTTATTTGCAGGAATTTTTTCGTCCATTTCATCTGCCTACATAGACTGACGGTGTCAGTGGACAGTGTCTTTGAAACTTGCACTAGAATAAGGGAGACGAAAACCTTATTAAACTGAAAAATAAAATTCGACTGCATTCTGTAGTAAGACATGTGCGAGTTCAATGAGTCGTATAGCGTACCTGGATCATCCATTTTTGATATGTGGCAATCAAGGACGGAGGAAAGCTATATTGAAAAATTAGAGAAGGAAAAAAGATAAAATTCAAGATACATTGAACAAAGTTCAAGACTTAAAATACTGATGTATTCCTGCACCTGTTTTACTTCATGGTTTTCCCTCGATTCCATCACCAAAGAACAGAACTTATTAGCAATACTTTAAGTGTCAATAAGTTACGTAAGGAAGAAACATTTTTTTAAAAAAATAGCTGTGACTTGTTACTCTTTGTACCACTACTTATAGACCGTGGGCCAGCAAAGGGTAACACCCCCCCCCCCCCCCCCGGTGAGAATTTTGAAAAAGGTGATTTTCTTGAAGCTCTCGACTAGTAGAATAAGATTTTTCTTGTTTACGCGAATTCCATCGTGGTGGGAGGGGCCCATAAACCCCCCAAAATTGCTCTGAATCCCGACTTTTCCGCGAATTTTCCCATTTTTCTCGAAAAGGCTTGATTTAAAGTCAAAACTCCAAATAAACAATCTGAAAGCTCGTAAAATTTTGGGTTAGTTAAGTTGTGTTTGACTTGGTCCATGACCTGCGGCAATCCCAAAATGGGGGGGCCTAAATGTCAAAATATCTCAAATGCCCGCGAAAGCAAAAAAATGAAAGCAAGTAGCGTTTGTTCTGAGAGAACATCAATGTGGATTCTTGTGGAAGGTGACAGGGGGGAGGGAGGTACATTAGGGTGGCCCAATTATACACAGCAAAATTTATTTAGCAAATTTTTTTGGTCTTACCCCCTAGAACTGTTCCATTTGATCAAAAACCACTCTCTGCCAAGTTTCAGCCAAATCGGATAATATTAACCCGTGCCGACAAAACCATCTATTTTATATTGGATTTTACATTGGAAAACACTTTTTTCCAGAAAAATCCATTTTTCGAAAAATGTGTAATTTCTAGAAAAAATCTGAGGTAATATTCGGCTTCAGCAGGAAAAACTGAGAGGGGAAACATATATTAGACACTTCAAAAAAAATTTTAACCCCTCGTTATAGCGGCGAAACAACTTAAACATCTAGAAAACACTAAAAAAGGGTAAAATGACGGTGATAAATCCCAAATAATTACGTACGTCTGTATCCGAAAACGAAGCTCAACATATAGTAGGTGTAACATGGGTACTTTTTTACGCTGAGTCCGAAAATGCTATCCATTTTGCTCTATTCCATCAGGATTTTTCGGAAATTCGATTTCCTTGTATAAAAAGAGAGTTTTCCGGGGAAAACTCAATTTTCAGGATATAAACCTCATCATGTGACGGATGTCTTTCATGTGTTTTTCAACGTTGAGTCCGAAAATGATGTCAAAGTTGCTCCATTACATCGGGCTATTCTGGAAAATCGATTGTACCGAGTTTTCTGTGGAAAATTACCATTTTTACGGGAAAAATGTAGTTCCTCAGAAACTCTTAGTGAAATAGAGGGAAACGGTAATGATTTTCGAATTCACCGGTAAACAACACACCAAAAACATACATTACAAGTCTATCTATATACATGGTAATTTTCCACAGAAAACTCGGTACAATCGATTTTCCAGAAAAGCCCGATGTAATGGAGCAACTTTGACATCAAATTCGGACTCAACGTTGAAAAACACGTGAAAAACATCCGTCATATGTTGAGGTTTATATCCTGAAAATTGAGTTTTCCCCGGAAAACTCTCTTTTTATACAAGGAAATCGAATTTCCGAAAAATCCTGTTGGAATAGAGCAAAATGGATAGCATTTTCGGACTCAGCGTAAAAAAGTACCCATGTTACACCTACTATATGTTGAGCTTCGTTTTCGGATACAGACGTACGTAATTATTTGGGATTTATCACCGTCATTTTACCCTTTTATAGTGTTTTCTGGATGTTTAAGTTGTTTCGCCGCTATAACGAGGGGTTAAAATTTTTTTTGAAGTGTCCAATACATGTTTCCCCACTCAGTTTTTCCTGCTGAAGCCGAACATGACCTCAGATTTTTTTCTAGAAATTACACATTTTTCGAAAAATGGATTTTTCTGGAAAAAAGTGTTTTCCAATGTAAAATCCCATATAAAAAAGATGGTTCTGTCGGAACGGGTTAATACACCTGCGAGCGATACACCTGCGAGCTAGACGCGCGTGTGGGCTTTCGGCTGTGGTCGGCAATCTTCGTAGCCAATCAGGTTGCAACTCGCCGCCCAAAACTCGCTCAAAGTAGGTGGCGGTAGCCACCTCCGGACAAAGTCTAAACTCGACAACACTGGAAAGCGTCCAAACGAAAAAGGTGGCAGCCAACCATAGACACACGTAACTCCCTTATTCTGAAAATTGATTCGGCTCTACATCGACTGCAGCCCAAACGACGGCACGGATTCCAACGATCTTGGTGTCTACTGACGCACTTCTAAATTGGGCCTAAAAGGTGGGAAAGTTTCATCAAGATCCATTGAGTTTTCAAAAAGTGTTAAGCACTTAAAGGCCCAAACTAACAAATATTTTTTGTAACATGGGCCGTTTAGTAGCGGGTAACCGACATGATCACCTTTCACAACAGATTTCTTGCTTACACGGCCACAGATTCTAATGGAACCTATACAGGCACTGCTTGAAGATATAAGGATTTCATTTCTACCACATTTAATAGGGTTTCAGTGCTCGGATAATTCAGCATCTGCAAATAACTTTCAAAATTTTAGCTATAATGTTTTGAATTTCGAAAAAAAACTGGTAGTGGTTCAATGCCATTGGGCGATTCCGTTCAGTTCACCCAGGCCAGCCCGTGTTTCGGGAACGAAATTCCCCTCGTTACCAACTTCTAACTCTAACTAGTTGAGAACAGATTCATGGTTTAATATAATATAAGAGTTCAATTCTCTGTAGAAGCTAATCACACTTATATTATTACGTCGCACGTCTTCTGCCAGAGCCTGATACACTATTTCATTAGTTTCTCTTAAAATGTTCAAGTGATGTCTTTATTCAGAAGTGAGGTTATCAGTCCGTGTATCTGTCTGACCCAAGCATCAATAAATGTAATTCAGGTAAATTACGGCGATTAAAGGACACCAAAGTTGTGCCAAACTATCAAAAGGAAGCAGGATTTACACCACAGTTTGCATTCTCGTGACTAACAGCATCCAAATATTTCCCTACCATGCACACCAATGGATCGAAGGGAGAGCCCATTACTCTCAGTTTTTAATTACATTATTGTTTTCCTCAAGTCATGAATGCTAGTATCCATATCTTGAAGAGATGTAGTTGTTTTCAGTGGACCCTTTCAGTCTCAAGAAAAGATCTAAAAATTACTGTAATATGAGCCTTCGCCCATCACACTACTTGCGACACGGTCACTATGCTCTGACCAAAATTTATTCGCTTTAAATTTTTCTTTCAACCTACGTGCTCTGGAGTGCTTGTGCTTTTCGTAAGTGTATGTTATTGACATTAAGATCTTGTGTTCGTCATGACTAATCTTGGAAAGCTTTCGCCTCTTACCGTTGCTTGTTTACATCGAAGACATCATGGGGATATGCGGGGATGCGAGGTATAATTCAATCACTAAGTCAACTTTATGTCCCTAAATCAGAGATCTTTGACGATGAGTATTAGCTCAAGTTTGGTTTTCTTCGAGTCTCTTTGATTTTGCGTCAGAAGTTGTTAGAAACACCATGTGGCCAGTCAATGTGTAAGAAAGTCTTTCATGAAGGGTATGTACTCGTTCTATTTTCTCAGCTTGATGATTACTATAAAATCAAGAATTTATATTGCTGCATAAATCGCTGGGCCAAGTAAGTACATAGCGCCCATTCCTCCTCTATTTTAACATATGAAAACTTGATGTAAACATATCAAATAGTGAGGTTATGTTATGGACTTACACTGGTGGTGCAGCTACCGACTGTTAGATAATAAACCCTTAAATGCCATCCGGCTAACTTAGCTGCGTCCATTGACATCAAGATCGTTGGAATCCGTGTCGCCGTTTGTTCTGAATTCCATTCTATATCGAATCAATTTTCAGATTAAGGAAGTTAGGTGTGACTAAGAGTGTCGGCCCCCTCGACCGGGGGTGGCTACCGCCACTCTTGATGTGAAAATATTGTCGTGTTGTTGGTTGTTGTGTCACAGAAGTATTCCATCTTTACCTAGTGAGTTTCTAGCATAATTACTCCAGTGAAACAGTGCACTCTGAAATTAATTGAGCAATGGGTCTATGTACGGTTCGCGTGCCTACCCAGTTCTTAATGGAATAAATGTAATCGGGTGAATCAAAGCCAAAAAAGATAGACCAATCGGTAGCGTTTATGATCAAAAAGTTTGCGCCTAGGTACCAACTGCGGAACATGCTCTGATGAAGAGTTTGGGGGTGGTGTTTTTAGTCCGACAGTGGACAACAAAATTACTAGGAATTCTTGAACTACCAGGTAACTGAGAGGTAGTCTTCATTATCTTTTATGAATCAAAAGACTCCATTACAATTTATACTTTCTTCATGCCAGTTATACGATTCGACAAATTATGTGGTGAAGCGACTCTGAGCAAAATAAATAAAAATATTCTCTGCTAGCGTCAATATAGGTATACTGTATCAAGAGAGGTCGTAGCCACCCCCGGTGGTATTACAGTGTAGTATTTGCAACAAGTTTTTCTCTTTTTCAATTAATTTTCTGACTGAGGCCATTGTAACTTGAGGTTGAAATTCAGTCGATTATTACCTGAATCGTTCAAGTTCAACGGAGTGCATAATAGGTATATGTACAATTTTCTAATCTTCATGTTTCAAGTCACATTCCTAGACGTTATACTCTGTTAAAAGAAAAAATACTTTTGTGGCCGATGGAGCTTGGCTTGACGCACACTTTTATTGATAAATTAAATACCTCTTTAGTCCAGTCAATCTAGCATTTTTCTGGGAAAATCTATATATAGAAGGTTTTTTTGCGGAAACATGTTGCATTAGGCTACCAGAACAACATATCAAAAGTTTACCAAAATCGGCCGTCCGCTAAGGCCGCCATCTTGAAAAAAGGGGGGCGGGGGGCCAAAATACGCCGCCGGCGACCGGTTTTTAGCTTATATCTTGAAAAATATCGACCCTACGGAAAAATGTCACTGAACCTTTTAAAAAGATCATAAAATTTCCTATTAGAAACACTATACATTTATCAAGTTGCGACTTCTGGTTCGTGAGATATGGCGGTAGTTTCCTGCGGCTAGGAAAGTCAAATCTTGCGAGAAATCACGTTTTTTCAACAAAATCTGTAATTATCTTAAAAACGGCGAGTCTGAGGCAAAAAAATGTTCTCACCGGAATGAAAGAGCATGAAATTTCCATGCTTAAAATGCTTATGAATTCACTAGGGGGTCCGCCCCCGGAGCGCTATGCGGTCCGAACCAACGGCGACTACTACGCGGTGAGGCTCGGCTTGGCCGCGCCATGCATTGTTGCGGTCCAAGATGAAACGGCTTCACTTTTTTGGTAGATTTACCGCGAGGGTAAGTCATGTTATCCATTTAAATATGTGCTAATTTCCTTTCATCATGAACCCCCCCCCCCCTCCTCCCCCTTTAGGTCATGCATGTTGTATAGTTAACAAATGTCAACGGTCGCGCTTGAAGATAATGTTATTATTTTATGATTTCTTATTCAAATTAAATTTGTCAAGAAATCCTCCTTTTTCAAAGTAACTAAAAGGAAATGAATTAATACAAAATATAGAAAGAGGGAGTTTAAATTCATCCTCTGCTTCCTCTTCGATCAGTGTTTCTGCTTGATTGCTGCATCCCAAGCCGGAACAATGTAGACAAATGTCACTGCATGGTAGACCAGCTCAATTACAAGAGCAGCGGTTACTACAGCCTTTCAAACATGTACATGAGATGATTTGTAAAAGTTCTTTGGGGGGGGGGGGGGGTCAGGCGGGTTGAGCATAGGCACAAGGAGAAGCCTGAGTTCCGAAGATTTCCACCCCCATTCTTTGGGATTCCGTTTTCTTCCTCTCTAGAGTTGAACTTGATAATATACACGAAGGAAGTGTTGTTTGCACGCATCTGAAGTTGGAGGCAACGTTTGCAGTTTCACCTCAGTTTTTGCCTTGCCAAAGCACGATTAAAACATTGAAATCTGCATTTGTTCAAAGCAGTAACTAATTTTTCAGCACCATACAGCAAAAGAACGAGTTGCTCACCCGCTTGACAAAGCTCATCTTGAGTGCAGTCGGTTTCATCAAATTTCTCAGCAATACAAGAGACTTCGCCCCATTTTTCCAACAGTTTAATAAATTTGCCTTTGCCCTTGCCACGAAATACTGAAGTAGTATCACATCCACTGACGACATGGATAAACAGAATGCTCTTCTTCAAATTTACATTCGATGCTCGCAATTGATTTGAGCTAAAAATTTGGGCTGCATATTTGCCCTTACCTGCTTTGAGTAATAGGACGTCGCTTGATGCAGGCGTCAAAGCTATCATTAGAACAAGGAGGTCAATGTCTTCACCAACGATTAGAGTACCTATATTGAGAGAGTATGGCCACCGGTGTTACCACCTCTGATTGGCTGAGCCATCTTAGGCTGAATGGAGCCCTTAGGACCCAAAAATGGCGGACGCCATAAATTAATGTGATGCAAAATGACTCAAATTGTAGTTTTCTTTGCTTATCGTAACGAGAAATTTACCCGAATGCACTATTGCGATTCTTTACATATTTTTAAGGCTAATCGTGTGCAATTTTTGAGAAAAATTATCTTAGATGTAGTAAGGTTGGCAGCAAGTGCGGTTGGTGAAAACCGTCAAAAGCTGGCAATGACCCCCCTCCTATCCACAAAAACCAAAACAAAGCACCGCCATTTTTGGGTCCTAAAAGTCTCTCCATGGGGCCCAGTGGCCATACTCTCTCAATATAGGTACTCTACCAACGATAACAACTTGTTTCTTCGTTCCTCTCGGCAGACTAGGAGCTGCATTTACAATGAGAGTATCCGCATCGTCCTCTGCTTGAGATACATTAACTTTTGACTCCCTGTAGAAAAGTGTTTCGATAGCAAGCAAATCAAACGCGCCTTATTCTTTTCATTATAGATAGAAGCAAGTCCTTGGCCACGGATAGAGGAGTGTCCTCACAAAAAATTAAGGCAGGACATTTCTTAAAGCTATAACGTCGTCACCTTTCAACGCTTTTTGTAGAATCTGTTGCGCTTTTTGTTCGTATCCATCAAAAACGATTGAACCTTCAAGACCATCATGCTTTTCAACACATAGGTATTAATAAACGATTCCACCGCTTAAGGTAATAAACGAAGAAATGCTTGTCTTATTCCTATTTCTATATTTTGTATTAATTCATTTCCTTTTAGCTACTTTGAAAAAGGAGGATTTCTTGACAAATTTAATTTGAATAAGAAATCATAAAATAATAACATTATCTTCAAGCGCGACCGTTGACATTTGTTAACTATACAACATGCATGACCTAAAGGGGGAGGAGGGGGGGGGGGTTCATGATGAAAGGAAATTAGCACATATTTAAATGGATAATATGACTTACCCTCGCGGTAAATCTACCAAAAAAGTGAAGCCGTTTCATCTTGGACCGCAACAATGCATGGCGCGGCCAAGCCGAGCCTCACCGCGTAGTAGTCGCCGTTGGTTCGGACCGCATAGCGCTCCGGGGGCGGACCCCCTAGTGAATTCATAAGCATTTTAAGCATGGAAATTTCATGCTCTTTCATTCCGGTGAGAACATTTTTTTGCCTCAGACTCGCCGTTTTTAAGATAATTACAGATTTTGTTGAAAAAACGTGATTTCTCGCAAGATTTGACTTTCCTAGCCGCAGGAAACTACCGCCATATCTCACGAACCAGAAGTCGCAACTTGATAAATGTATAGTGTTTCTAATAGGAAATTTTATGATCTTTTTAAAAGGTTCAGTGACATTTTTCCGTAGGGTCGATATTTTTCAAGATATAAGCTAAAAACCGGTCGCCGGCGGCGTATTTTGGCCCCCCGCCCCCCCTTTTTTCAAGATGGCGGCCTTAGCGGACGGCCGATTTTGGTAAACTTTTGATATGTTGTTCTGGTAGCCTAATGCAACATGTTTCCGCAAAAAAACCTTCTATATATGGATTTTCCCAGATGACCCTTATTTAGAGCTAAATTGACTGGACTACTTACAGGAAATACTTTTTATAATGAGTGAACCAAAAAAAAAAATAATTTTAACTCTTTGAATGGACTTTCCACTTAGTGGTCTCACTGTTATTTAATTTAAAATTTTAGTGGCTGAATGTAAGTATGTCCAACAGTTGAGTTAAACGCAGTAAAAATTGCAGAATTAATGTTGAAACTTTATGAGTAAGAAATAATTTATGCGGCAAAAGAAGTTCATTCTAAGTAGCCTACACTATGACAATTAATTAAGCCATCAGTTTTTAAAACATTATGTAGGTACCCTATTTCGATGAGAGAAGTTTAAACTCACCAAAACATCAGGTAACTTTTATTGATTGCAAACTGAATCACTCCTATTAATGTTTAGTTGATCAAACAAGGAGTTCCAGTTCTGCTCATTGAAAATATTATTCTCAGTTTCTCTGTCTCCAGCCAAATGTTTCATTAGCTTCACATCATTCCAAAAACGACCTGATATAAAAACTACAAAAAACCCCAAAAAACTGTCAGATTCTAAGGGGTAAAGAATCCGGTCAAAGTCTTAAACTTGTTGAACCAAATTTTCTTATTACTCCTAAAAGAAAATTAAAAATTATACTTTGCTGAAAATCGAATGTGGGCCCCCTCATTTATGAGGGATGCAACAGTCATGACGAGTAAGTATGTTTAGCCCTTGCAGGAGCCCCCTTCCTCACCTATTTGCATTTTTATCTAAAGTAAAAAAAAATAGTCGGTAAGGATTGATCTGAGCCTTCTATGTGCTCCAAAACAATACGACGGTGAAAGTCGGCAATCACATAACTCGTTTGCGGTGTCTGAAAATCTCCGCCTCTACGTCATTTTTTTAAAAGAGAACAAATTGATATTATTTCTTGAAGTTTTTGCAGAATTTTCTTCGCATTGAGAAGAAAATTCATGAAAGTTTTAAAGAATTGCCGTTGAGTAGTTTTCCATTTAAAAAATAAAGTATGACAGGAAGTCTGCGACGTCGCAAACCGAGTTATGTGATTGCCGACTTTCACCGTCGAATATGAAATATTTTATCGCACAAAGTCCACAGTTCGATTCAGGTCCTACAAATGCTTTTAAAAGATCATGAAAAAAAATACTCAATCGGCTGGCTAAAGTCCAGTATTTTTCTTGAGAATAGTCTCCTCCTTCAATGAGTGATGCAACAATTGCGACATTTTTGTATGAAAAGCCCTTGCAGAAGCCTTTTAATTTGACTCAGCTAAATTTTGAATAATCACTAACGTGTCCGCAAAAATTCGTAAAAAAGATAGGTCACTGAAATTAATGCTTCATAGAGATATCTGAGGATCCATGTCAAAACCCTCTTACCTATTCTACTCTGCGTAGAAAATAAAAACGCCATTTTCAACCATGATTTTTGTTTTTTTAAATCTTCATTAATTTTCTCTTAAAACAATTTTCAATATCTGGGTAATCTGGAGTCCTTTTCGTGATGATCAGTTCATTATGCAGTGGTATATGATACAATGTTATGATAGCTTCCATTTGCATGCATATTAAACTGCAGCATCATAAGTTGAGATTAAAAATATTATACAATAAATAAGTTTTGGGAGAAAGCAAAGGAAGAATGATACGCTCGAAAAATACGCTGCAAGCAATCTTCCAGCAAGCAGAGGGGACAAATGCTAATGATTACAGTAAGAGCATTTTTGCGGACACGTCAGTGATTCTTTAAAATTTAGCTGAGTCAAATTAAAAGGCTTCTGCAAGGGCTTTTCATACAAAAATGTCGCAATTGTTGCATCACTCATTGAAGGAGGAGACTATTCTCAAGAAAAATACTGGACTTTAGCCAGCCGATTGAGTATTTTTTTTCATGATCTTTTAAAAGCATTTGTAGGACCTAAATCGAAAAATATTGGACTTTGTGTGATAAAATATTTCGTATTGTTTTGGAGCACATAGAAGGCTCAGATCAATCCATACCGACTATTTTTTTTTACTTTAGATAAAAATGCAAATAGGTGAGGAAGGGGGCTCCTGCAAGGGCTAAACATACTTACACGTCATGACTGTTGCATCACTCATAAATGAAGGGGCCCACATTCGATTTTCAGTAAAGTATAATTTTTAATTTTCTTTTAGGAGTAATAAGAAAATTTGGTTCAACAAGTTTAAGACTTTGGCCGGATTCTTTACCCCTTAGAATCTGAAAGTTTTTTGGGGTTTTTTGTAGTTTTTTCCTACTCTTTGAGTCAAGACGCGCGCGCAGCGCGCAGGTGTATCTGGCCCTAGAGGAATGTGGTTAGTCCCGGATTCTGCCGTAGGCGAACTGATGCGCAACATATCGCAACTACCTAGTCAAAAATCTTGGCAGATTTTGAATATTTAACCCAAACGAAGGAAGACAGACCCTGCGCACAGTGTCCCGAAAGTGACTTTTAATGAACTTTGAATGTGAATCAAGAATTCAAGTTGGAGGTTGTAGTGGGGTCCTCCCTGATGAGTATTTTGGCAATTTCGAAATCGGAGCTCCAGGAAAAATAATCGCATTTGTGTGGTTGTTTTAGGGTTCAAATAACTATGGCTTAGGGGTACAAGTGAAACTTCCCCTCCCTCATTCTTGCCTTGACCGAAGTGAAGTGTTGGTACTCGTATGTTATTATTACCTAGTATGAGATGCATCTTTCCTAAAATTTTCATGCCTGTGCAAGCTTTTTTGGCCCCCCTGGCAGCGTTGCCAAGTTGCGGACTCCAAAAAATCAAATTCGATGGTAAAATGAAGGTTTCAAGGTGGTAGATTCATTCAAAATGAAAAATTGAAATTGAGGCCATGGCACAGTACCTATCGCGGGAAACAAAGTTTTGAGAAAATTGTTTTTGAAGTTCAGATTATGAGATGCGCCAAGTTTGCGCTGTGGGAAAACTGCAAAAACATTTTTTTGTAAATGGTATACCCTTTGAACAATCCGCTATGCGTTTTGGGACAATATTTCAGTTATCACTTTAAAATAATTGATTTAAAACATGATCTACTTCAGCCTTATTTTTAACTTATTTTATTAAAGACTGCCGAGATTTTTTACTTAATTAATCGACGCTATCCAGGGTGTCCGGATGTCAACGTACTTACCTTTCACGATCGATTTTTCGATTCAAAATATGCCTTTTTTCTAATACACATATGCCCGAAAACTCCTCATAAGTGAATCATCACAGTACGTCGCCATCTTGTTTCTTTCAAATTGATGCAACTCCTAGTTATTGTGTCGTAAGTAGCTGAAACTTGGTCTATGTGGGTGTTATCTGGCGTAGTGTTCAATTTTTGTATTATCAAGGGCGTACGTCTTCGAAAAGTAATGTTACGAACGTTCCCGAATTTTAAAATTGCGATAACTTTTTCAGCAGATGATACTTGGAGAAACGGATTACGGCACGTGCGAAAGCGCGAAAAATCAAGGGCGCAAAGAAGGTACCGCACAAAATTTTTCAGAAAAGCGTCACTTCGACGCAACAGAACTTAGAAAAAATTTCCGATTTTCGAAGCTTCTTTCTGGGTAGGCAATTTTTACTACAGGAAAAATTGCCCACGGAGCAAAAGGCTTCGTGAATCCGAAGATCCGTCACGATAGCTTCGGGATTTTCGAAGCCCCTTGCTCCATGGACAATTTTTCCGACAGTCCCTGCAGTAAAAATTCCCTATCCAGCAAGGAGCTTCGAAAATCTGAAACTTTTTCAACGCTCTATTGCGTCGAAATGATGCGTTTCTGGAAAATTTTGTGTGGTACCTTCTTTGTGCCCTTGATTTTTCGTACTCTCTCAAGTACCGTAATCCGTTTTTTCCAAATATCTTCTGCTACAAGTTATCGCAGTTTTAAAATTCGGGAAGGCTCGCAACGTCATTTTTCGAAGATGTACGTCCTTGAAAACAAAAAATTAACAGCACGCTAAAAAAATACCCCCACACACAAATTGTTAGCTATTTACGACAAAATAACGAGGAGTTGCATCCATTTGAAAGAAAAAAGAAGGCAACTGTGAGAGCGCATAGCTCACTTAAGAAGAGTTTTCGGGCATATGTGAATAGGAAGAAAAGTAATATTTTGAGCCGAAAAATCGATCCTGAAAGTTAAGTACGTTGACTTCCAAACACCCTGTATATGTATATTGTAAATCTTACGCCAGTTCGACCACAACAGAATCCGGGACGAATCAGGGGTCTGAGGGCATAAAAGGTTGACGAGGGTCTGTAGGTGTATTACCTTGACTCCGGTGAGTCCCTGTGAGGTGTCCGAGGCTGGGCGACTGTCGTGCGCGGTTCCTCAGCGCCTTGTAGCGACGGTACTTGATGCAGATGCCGACGATCAGGATCAAGACCAGGCATAGAGCTGTTCCCACGGTGGCGCCCACCGCCACGGCCAGCGTTTGCCCGGAGAGCGCGATTCCGCCTAGGAACAGCGACTCTGCAACACAGCGTCCAATACTTTCATTTAGCAAAAAAGAAAATTGACCAAAACACCTGCACATTCTCAAACATGCATTAAAGAAGCATAAATCCTAGAATTATAGACATTTTTGAAGTTCTCAGTGATTTTTTCGGATGTACTTGTACAACTACTCTAACCGCGTTAAGATCTGTACACTATCAGAAGGCTCTTTTGAGAAAGTTATTGATTACGATAGATATACCGAAATTATGGATGTACATATAAAGTTTTTTACTTTAAATAATGGCAGAACCGCGACCGGTATAAGGTGCCTCGGGAAATGCCATCACGTCGCGCCTCTTGATTCGCGAAGGCCATAAGGCATCTTTGTCCATTTCATACGCACCTTTTTAACACGTGGAAACAGGGACCACAAATAAAACGAGATGCCG
Organism: Bemisia tabaci; assembly: GCF_918797505.1. Taxonomy (NCBI): domain Eukaryota; kingdom Metazoa; phylum Arthropoda; class Insecta; order Hemiptera; family Aleyrodidae; genus Bemisia; species Bemisia tabaci. The sequence goes on from NC_092794.1 coordinate 74,620,831, forward strand.
TGCATTACAGAATGCCGAACTCCAGCGGGTGACGCACTAGTAGCGCGCCACACGCCCTCTGTCGTCTAACCCCAGACGAGACGCGCATCAGAGATAGACGTATTGAATATGCTAAGAGGCTTTGACGTTGTATTGTGTAATTTTGAGAAAAACGGGCGAAATTTCAATTCCTAAGTAGTTTTTACTATCTGTGTGTTTAACAGTTTGATGTAAAAATACCAAAAAGTAACAATGTTTTACGCGTCTATAATCGCAAAATTTCTATTTTTGGTCAGATATGATGAATATTTGCCCATTTTCAGCGGTAAATTCGAAATTAGGACTCTAATTATGACTACGAGGGGATTGTGAGTAGAAACAGGAAATTTCAGACGACAAGTACCATGATGCGGTGCGTTACTTGTTGAACTCGAAGAGTTTTAAATCGTGACTTACGAGCAGAAGTACATTAAAGTTGGTATCTCGCTTGCGAAATTGGAATTTCAAAAAGAGAGGAGGAACTTAAAAGGGATCTTCAACTTTTGCGCAATGCAATCTGAGTAAGATCAATACATCCCAAATTTTAACCATTAAGTGAATTATTTTGAAAAAATCTAAATTTTAGTCTGCAGATAAATCATTGGAGAATGTTCGTACCGAAAATCACCCTCGAAAATCTCAAAACAAAGTCAAAAGTACTGTTGCAAATTAACCATCGATATCGATACATTGAAATTGGTTGCAAAATGGGAAGAGTACTTTTGACTTTATTGAAGATTTCGGAAGATGACTTTCCGCAGGAACATTCTTTAATGATTCATCTACAAACTGAAGTTTAGACTTTCCCAAAATATTTCACCTAAAGGTTAAACTTGGAGATGTATCGATCTTACCCAGAATGCTTGCACAAAAGCTGGGGATCCACCTTATCGTTTCTGATAGTACCGTCATTTTAAATTTTGGCCGCCATTTTGAGGCTGAAAATGAAGACTTAAGTGCCAAATCTCCCCAAACTACTTTATGTTCAGGGGGAAATATCTGAAAGATTTTAAGAAAAATGTAACGAGGTTTTTGCCCTGGGGTTTGGTTGGGTTTGGTGAGGTTAACACACTTTGACCTAGGGGTGCAGAAACTTTCAAGGGTTCCCCCAAAACAAATTTAGGTTCCCCCATTTTAAGTTTTCGCAGAATTTTGCGCGACACATAAAGTAACGCGGTCGACAATTGGGTTTCCTTAAAACAGCGTGGTCAACAGTTTGGTTCCCCATTAACAGCGTGCTTGAATGTTTTGTTCCCCCAAAAACAGCGCGCTGGACAGTTAGGTCCCCCCTAAATCCTAAAAAAAAAACCTTCCCAGGTTCCCCCAGTTTTTTCCTCATCGTATGGGTTCCATCATTTTCCCCATCCTCACTTGGGTTCCCCCAGTTCACGCGAACGGCCGGTCGCGTAGTCGCGTGGTTGGGAAGTTTCTGCACCCCTGCTTTAACCCAATGTAGGCCATGCCTTTTAATCCTTTCTTATGAGAAAAAAAAAACCTTCCATTTCAGCGCACGTCCAGGCAACTTTCTTGAGACGTTACAATTTTTCTCCGTCCCTCTCGACCTCGAGGAGTGATGAGGTATTTACATCTAGTTAAAAATAAATAAAAATTAAGTATATACGTGTTTTTTTTTCTTGGTCTTTTGAATGAGGTGTCATAAATAGGAGGTTGCCATTCGAAACGAAACGAAAGTTGCCCCGCACCTCCCTTCGAGGGGGCCCACCGAAAAGTTGCGGCTGTAGACCTAAGAACACCTCCGAAGTTTCAAATGTCAACGTAAATTAGGAAAAATGTAACAGAGGTGGTAGGTGGGATGTCGCCCGATTCCCTCCCAACACTCCCTCCCGGATCCGATTCCCTCCCAACATTCCCACCCAGGTCCGATTCCCTCCCAATAAATTATGTGTAAAATAAAGGCGGCAACGTCGCAGCAATGAAAACAGACAGAACGTATGAAAAAAAATGTCAACTCACCAAAGTGCTAAATTGTGCAGCAGAGACTGGATAATCGGATGTTTCTTTCATAAATGATGAATTCGGCGGGTGTCCGGCTCGTCAGACATATTCATTTTGAGAGACATTCATCGTCATTGTCGTAAAAAACTGAACGGGGTTTTAAATAATCGAAATAGCCCGCCGCGTCGCAAAATTATAAAAGTCTTACAAAAAATATTTGGCGAGTTCTTTAGAGACATGGTTCGAATGAATTTAAAAAAAGTTTCATCGTCAGGATCTTTAGAGATCGTGGCAATGGCTGCTTCTAAAACTGTAAGAGGTGTGTGAAAAAACGGCCAAAAATGCCTCAAGGCATTCTCGAATTTTGAACACTTGGAATGATACAGTGTCTTTCGAGACGTCCAAAACCGGTCGCCGTTTTGCTTAGAAGCGCCGGGTTGCGACGTTGCCATTTTTTACATAGGAAACCTTTAAAAATTCATATCTCCGCTGCATCTCAACCGATTTTAATGAACTTTTTTTTAAAATGTTCCTCTTAAATAGAGCTTTCTAATGGTGTTTAGTTTTCTGGGTTTACTTGGCTTTAAGGGGCACTTGCGCGGTTTCAGCAGTTTTTGACAGACACAAAAAATTTGTTTTTATTTTACCACGGTCGTGAAATCGACGGAATCTGAACATAAACCAGTCAAAGTGAGAGTTCAGGTTCTCACCTTTCTAACGAGCACAAGATCATCCCGGGAAACGTTTGGTTTCCGAGATATGACCGCTCGAAGTTGGTCACATGCGCTTTTGCGCAATGTGAATGCATCTTATCACTGAATCATTCGTGAACTAGGGGTCCCTTACGTTCAATTTACGTTGAAATAATAACACAGAGCAGTAAGGTGTCCAACACGAACCGTTTTTTCACCTTCGGCTGACGATGTGCGACGTTGCCATTTTTTGAAGTGAAAACTCTTAACTGAAACTCTTAACTGGAAGTGAAACTCCGCTGCGCATTTCAACCGATTTCAATGAACTTTTTTTTTAAAATGTTCCTCTTAAATAAAGCTTTCTAATGGTACTTAGGTCTCTGGATTTTATTGAATTTAGGGCGGCACTTAGGTCGTTTATATGGTTCTTTGCAGTGATTTTTCATTCAAAAAATAGTGTTTTTTCCGTGCCGTTTTTTCACACACCTCTTTTCTTAACGGCGCGGCGTTAGGTCGGAGTTTTGCCTCGGTGTGATTGGCGGAGTTAAGCGTTATGAGCGAGTCACGGAAGATGTTTCGTAAAACCTCGATGTATGGACGGATATTAGGATGACATTTATAAAAATAAGAATTGTAACGGACGTAAAAACTTTCGCAGGCATTCGTTGTTTTTGAGGCTGCTGCTGTACCCGCAGGGTACAAGGGTCCATCATCCTGCGTGCAAGTTGTCAGTGATAGTGTCACTGGTGGTGTCCACCTGTATACATCGCGCGACGTTGCCGTTTTAATTTTACACAAAATTTATTGGGTGAGAATCGGATCCGGGAGGGAATCCTGGGACAAAATCGAATCCGGGAGGGACTTTTGTACTACCCTGTATTTCATTTAACTTCTTGTGACCAACGTGACATTTCAAGGATGATCTCAGCTTGGAGGACAAGGACATTGAGTGCAGTTTATGCCGTAAGTATTTAAAGAAATACGTCTCTAAAGTTTGAAATTACGAGCTTGATTCAGAAAATAAATTAAAACTCACTTTTTCATGCTTAAAAAGTTGAATTTAGTAGTGAGGTTTTCATGGAATATATGTAGAGAACAATAAGATCATAAAAATCTCAATGTTTTCCAAGACTTCATTTATGCGCTTTGTCTTCCACGCTCCTATATTATTGAACCATGATAACACGATTCTGTGATGCGCGCAAGTGATGAATGGGATCGAGCACAGGTATTCTTGAAGTGCAAATAAAAGATTTCGGCGAGGAACAGACGGGCGATAAGGTGAGTGGGACGAAACGAACGATGCATTAGTCAGCGGGAACCCTGGCCGTCCAAATGCGGATCAGGCCGAGAGCCCAACGAGGCAGATCACGGCACGAGTTGTTTAATTACCACTTTCACCTGACTGGAAATAACAGAGCGCCCGGCTGAAGGACAGGATTCCGAATCTACAGTTCAAGATCATAACAAAAATCAATACTACATCATAGCGCCGTCGTCGCACATCACTCTAAATGAAACATCCCACGGGTGCTTTAAAATATGCCCTACGATAGAACAGGTACCCTTGGATAGCTGTAATAACCCCCTGTTCGTCAAAAAATTTATATCGGGAAAATAACAGTTGGGTTCATTGTCGGGATTGGTAATCTTGGAAGTGGGGGAAAAAAACATAACGATTCTTGAGTCCTACGGAGGAAAATTGATTAATTTCTTGGTAAGAAGGAAAACAAACATATTTATGGGTGAATACATTAATGGAATAGTTTCTTAATGAAAACATCACCATTTCATCTAGAAAATACATGTGATCCGTCAACAGATAGATAATAGATAGATCAATATGTTACTAAGAAATACATCTATTATCATTGGTCGGACTTTTGATTTCACAATATCATTTCATTACCATTTTCATTTTTTCCTCTGAAAAAATAAGGTCAGTTTTGCTACTTTGGAATGAGACACCACCATTGCGTAAACAGACCACTAAACATGGTACGAATAAGAGGATCCTGATTTTCTTTCTTCCTTCTAAACACGCAGAACACGATATTCCTTGAGAAAATATTGCACAACAGTTTCCATTGCTTTCTCAGAGAATCTCCAAGCTGACCTAAGAGCCGAACTCTCAGTCCATGTTTCTAACACATTTAGCAATTTCTCTGGGAGCTCACTAGCAGATAACTATAGTCCCTCATCAGACCAAAAAACACTCCGCACCCTCTTTGCCTTGTATGTGCCTCTAAAGTGCATGAAATGACTCCTTGGGGTGCGGGCACGTCTTATGAAAATTCACGTCGTCTTCTGAAAATAAGCTACAATTTTTACCACGAAGAAGAAGAAAATCGAGTTTAATTATTTTCGATCCACGATAAGTGGGCTAATGAAAGGCATTAGGTAAGCCTCTCAAAATTATAGATGCAACCCGCACGACTCTTAAGTCAGCAGAAACTTATTAGAAGCATCGCATTAGATTTTTTTTCTGATTCAATATTCAATAACCCCCTTCAAAAATTAATGACGGTGCGTCTCGTATACTGTCGGTCCGGTAGCTTCTCCGATGGGTATAGGCGCGCTTTGCTCGTTACACAACTGTGTTGTCGGAGAAGAATTTTTTATTGGAGAAAAAGAATATTCAACATTTTTATTTCTTCTTCTTTCCTCCTTCCCCGCGTTGACACAGGCCCATTTTTTTTCCTGATAGCATGACGCGCCCGGCACAATTCTCAAAACCGAGTAGGAGTCGAACGTTAAATTCGTAACCAATGCTAAGAGTGGCAGCAGAAATGAATGATAACATTTTTGAGATTGTTTAGTGGACTATAGAGTTTCGAAACTTCAAAAACAGTGCTGGAAAAGCAGATGCAAATTGCAGTACGCAAGGTTCAGGTTGTACCACAGCGAGAGCATTGTCTTGACGATTTTTTAATGCATCGTGGATCGAGTTTGTAAACAAATGGATTGCATTTTGCAAAAAGGAACCACTAGCATTGCAATGATGCTAAGATTGTGCAACTTCATATTTTGGAATAAAATTGCGGAAATCGTGAAAAACTATGAAATTTAGATGGTAATTTTTGTCTTTTTGCAGTTTTTAGCGAGTAAATAGAAACTATTAATGGATTAACGGGTTTTTCCTTCAAGACAAAAGAAGATGCACAATCTTAGCAACATTGCAATGCTAGTGGTTCCTTTTTGCAAAATGCAATCCAAATATGAATTATTTGTCTGACGACGGTTGATTACTGAATAGTTATTAGAGTGTGGAGATTTTTGTTTTGAGATTTATAATATTTTACTTTACGGAGCTTCTTCCGATTTTTCCGTTTAATAATCCTATCTAATCGTGATATGACGATCCAATCCGATCTTCCTGATTCCCGCCGATTCCACACATCTACACGAATCGTCACGTGAAACAAAACCGTTCCCTTGCCGATCCGATCCAATCTTTTGTACAGGCAAAAAGACCTGAAAAGAATCGGAGAGGATCGGGTCTCGTAGGAAGAACAATGAGCAGGATTATGGTCAATAAGCTCTCGGGTAATATGTTTGTTCAGATCTTTCTCACTTTTAATCATGTTATCACCTAAGTTCTGGAAGATACGCTAATGTTGGGATACTTATAAGCCAATTCTTTACATCCGATTCCAGGTTAAAAGAACTGATCCACGCGAAAGATTGGCGTGAAAGAATCGATTCGATCTAAATCTTTAGGTCCCGGGGAATCGATCTTTGGAAGATCGATCCAAGAATCGCCATCACTGATTGGACCCCAAAAATTACGAGCAAATCACAAAAAGCCACGACTTATTTTTTCCGTGAAAAAGACTGAACTCAGTTGGCTGCATCTCTGTTAGCAACAAACTTATAGTTAGCTTGTGTCACACGATTAAACTGTGCTTTCAAAGAATCAAGGTCAGCTTTTGTGATTGGCCCAAAACATCAGATAAATCAATCAAAACACCTGACTTTGATATACAGTGTGTCCAAAGAAATCCTCCCCCCCCCCTTCACTCCTCGGTAAATTTTTATCCAATCGAGGTAAAAATTTTAAACGATGTTCCAAGGGCGAGAGAGTGCTACATGTTTGGTGTGGGGGAAGGGGGGGGGGAGATGTCAACTTTTTTTCGCTAAAAAGAAAATTTCGACCATGACTATACACGGTCTCCCAAAAGTCCGTACCTTCCCTCCCCCCTCGTAACTTTTGAACAGTTAGAGATAGAAAAACGAAACTTTGGGATTGTTTCTATCTTAAAGGGGACCATTTTTTAGAGGGGTCAAAATTTTTGTCCCACCCTCAGGGGGGCGGGGAGCCCCCCAACTTTTTTCCCAATGGTAACCCCTGTCTTGTGATAAATAATTAGAAAGAACATAAAGAACTAAGAATATTGGCGCAAACCGCTGATCAACATCTTAATTTCTGACCGAGTTATGATAGGTCAAAGGTCAAATTGGCGTGGCGTGAATGATCGATTATCGATATTCCTCCATTTGAACGTGCGGCAAAAGATCGATTATAAAGGTGTTCGCTGTCACACCTTGTTTAGAGATACTTTTCCATAGGTTTAAATGACACATCGATTGATGTATCGCAAAGCACGCCACGCCACTAAAATTATCGTAAAGAAAAAATAAAACGGGAAAATTCTCCAAATTGTAAGCACAGAAATGACTTCAAACTAATTGTAAGGGGGGGGGGGGGGTTCGGACCCCCAAATACGTCAGTTTAAATTTCATACGATTTTCCCGCGATTTGAGCCAATTTCCCTTGACTTTGCCTCAACACTATCTTGGTAAGTTCAACATTGCGTTTTCAAGTCTCCAAATTTCGGCAAAAGTTAAGAGAAACGTAATTTAAGGTGCTTAAATTTGACCATTAAAATTTCGTTTTTTAGAACTTTTCCCGAAATTCGGGAACTTGAAAACGTAATGTTGAACTAATTTTGTACTTACTGAGGTAATGTTGAGGCAAAGTTAGGAGAATTTGGCTCATTTCGCGGGAAAATCGTATGACCTTTGAACTGACACATTTGAGGGTCCAAACCCCCCCCCCCCCCCCAGGAAGGGACAACAATTTTGACCCTTCTAGAAAATGGTCCCCTTCAAGGTAGAATATTCCCAAAGTTTCGTTTTTCTATCTCTAACCGACCAAAAGTTACGAGGGGGAGGGGGGGGGGGTACGGACTTTTGGGACGCCCTGTATAGACATACCGTCCGCGTCCGCTCAGAGGACGAAAGTTCCGCACGTAGCACTCGGAGCAGTCGAACCTTCGGCTCCAGCACCTGGAACTTATGGCTTGTGAGCGCGGAACGGGCAATATGTCTATACAGCCCGTAAATCTTTTTTTTTTTCAGTCTTCGAAAGGAAAGGCTCCTGATGTGATACCTCATTCAAAGAAGCATAAAGAAGCAGATGTTTTGCGCAGAATTTGAGTAACTTTTTTGAATAGTCCCAAAATGTCGGCCGATTAAAGTTCAAAATGACAAATACTTGGAACTTCGGTTTTTGGCCGATGCATTCGCCGGAAAGTCTATTATGAGCGATATTTTGGGACGAGAAAAACGAGTTTGACGTTAGAACTTTAGAAAAATCCGATTTTTCAAACTGACAGCGGGTTGAAGTTCAAAACTACCAAAAACACTGTTCAACAAAAAAAGAAATAACATGACTGCCTCCCGGACGAGATAAGGTGATCTCTGTGTATTTTGAAGCGCTGAATCCAAATATGATCTTCGTTTTTTTTCAATCACCATCCAGTTTTCCGGAAAAGTCGATTTTACCCGGAAAAATGGTCATTTTTGGTGTTTTGCGACTGTTACCTCCTGCAGAATGTAAGACAATTTTTTCTCAGAAACGAGATAGGACAACTCTGCTGTATTTTGAACCGCTGAGTCCGAAAATGACCTTCATTTTTCCCAATCATCTCTCAGTTTTCTGGAAAAGCGACTTTTCCCGGGGCAAATGACCAAATTTGATATATCTTTGTCATGCATGCAAATTATTTGTATAAATTTTCCCGGACTGGTGGTGCAGTGATTGTTACGTATTTTAGGTCGCTGAATCCGAATATGACCTTGGTTTTTTTTTTCCATTGCCTCCCCCCCCCCCCACAGTTTACCAGTAAAGTCGATTTTTCCGAGCCATTTGTGTATCGGCTTTTCCGGACTCAAATTGTGCTGTAAATACATTTTAAAAATGTTCGCAACGTGTGATACAACGATTCTAATATATTTTGACTAGCTGAACCCGAATATGACATTGGATTTTTCTGGTCGTTTACTATTTTCCCGGAAATATCGATTTTTCTCAAACCTACCATTTTTGTGTTTTTCCGACGATTTTCCGATTAAGAGGATGTAAGAAACTTTCTGAGATTCTCTTTCGGTCTGACCTGCTGTATTTAGAGCAGCCGAACCTGAATTAAACCTCCATTTGTCTCTGACAACCCCCCATTTTCTAGGAGATCCGATTTTGCCGGGAAAAAGATTTTCCGAACACGCGAAGGACAAAGCTTCACTGGAGGAATAAGAAAAAGTTGTCTCTCAGGATTTTTTGCGTATTTTTCGAGAAAAGTTCATTTGATGTTGGCAACCTCGGATCAGCACTATGTTAAAAATGCAAAAGCAACTTTAAACGGACCCAAACTGTAACTTCAAATACCTCAGATAGTTGCAAAACGTCTCAAGATCTTTTTGGTGATATTGAAGTTAGATATCTGAGCATTTTGCGTTTCGAGCGAGAAATCTTTATTTGAAGTTGACGTCTTTTTCCCGTGTAGTTCATATGGGCCAGTGATTCGCGACCCGTTTCCCACCCACTTTCTACCCAAAGAGCCGTATGCAAAAACGACTTTTTTCGCCCCCCCCCCCCCTACTAAAACTTATTCAAACTTCGTCTATCAGTTACTCATACTAAAGCGCTTCCTTTCCCAAATTTTCCGACCCCCAAAACATTTTGTGCGGCCGGTCGGTCGGCACTCGGTGGGCCTCTCAAGTAGCGCTACGGAAAAAAAGTTAAATTGTTGAAGTATCTGTAATTTTTGAATTCAGCGACCCTCAAGAATACCTAAAAATGTATTTTGCACGGTTTGAACATAAAGTCTGATTCATTAACACCCAAATCCGGCTTTGGAACCATATTTTTGCGCGCGAAAATCGGTCGGCGCGCGTTGAGCGGAATCTTCAATCGCTCATAACTCCGGAACCGGTTCCCCAGCTTACATGACCACTCGTTGGTTGCGGAAAAATACGAACAATTTAAAAAAACTGGTTTTGGTTTAAAAACAAAAATGTGCTCTTTTAGTTTAACGTGTTTAAAAGAAATTGTTTTTCCTCAAAAAATAAAAAAAAACACATAAATTAGCTTAAAAATGAAATTTTGGGATTTTGACCTTTAGAATCTTAAAGTATGCAATTTTAGACGATTTTTCGTCCAAACCGGGCCTCAATACCTTTTTTCATTCGAAAGATATCGAGGTTCACAGGTTTTGACTTCCACCCCCCTAGCGCCCCCCCCCCCCAAAAAAAAATTTTGGGAAAGGAAGCGCTCCAGTACGAGTAACTGATAGACGAAGTTTGAATAAGTTTTAGTGTGGGGGGGGGGGGGGGCGAAAAAAGTAGTTTTTGCATACGGCTCTTTGAGGTGGTTTTGAGCGAAAAATTTGAGAATGAACCAACATTATGAGTCAAAATAAATGAAAAACTCCAGAAAAAAAAATAAAAAATTCAGATGTAGAGTAGTGAATTTTTTATTTTTGTCCATAGAGGGCCGCACTGTGCGGCGGCGCGGATGAATACCAATCTGCCCGGAGTCGCATAATCGCTTTCAGATTTGACCTGTTAAAGGGCACTTGACCAGATAATGCGGGTCGAGCGATAATAAAAGTGTGCACGGACGCACTATGGTCCCAATTCACTTTTCAGTGATCAAAAATCATAGCGGCTCTCCGTTTGAGTGTAAATACATTTAAGTAATGTTTTCCTCATGATTTTGATGCGCTGAATCCGAATTTGACCTCCGCTTTTCCCTAAAAAATCATTTGCAAAAGTTACTGTCATTTTTTCACATAAATCACAAACTGCCATACGATTGGCTTGTTATACTTGCTTAGATTGGATGAAAACCATGCGTTCATTGCACATACATGTACAATTCATGCAAAATTAAGGATGTTTTAGATTTTTGACAACCCCCCCCCCCCAATTTTTTTTTTCAGGAAAACTAAACTGAAAAAAATGAAATAGATCTAAAATTCATTTGTATTTTAAAAATGTCGAAATAATGCTTCAGAGAAGACTTTTCTTTATGTTGATTTGACGGGAAACGCAAATCGGGTACATAACAATGTTGAAGAGCGGGGGTGCAATATTGTCACGTTAAGAAAAATTCAATCAACAATGGATAAATATTCGGGGAGTAAGAAATTTTACATCAATAGGTACTTTCTAGGATTGAAAAGAGCATTTTTAAAGATAAAACTGCGGAACGGAAAACTTTTCAAAAAATCTCAAAAAGTAGGGGGAACCAAATTTTTTTCGAAACGGTCAACCTCAAAAAGATTCATAGAAGCTACATAAGTGCGTCTCTGTAGATGCAAAGGTGCTTAGCACGTGTTAAGCCTGCAACTATAGGTGTTTTTCAGGGCAAAAAATTGAGTTTTTCTGGGGCAAACACGTAGTCACGTAAAAAATTCAAATTTGGTCGAAAAAGCAGGCGGAAGCAATTATTTTTGGTTCGGTTGCCTTTCTAAGGATCTACAGAAACGACTTATAAGTGTCTCTGGAGGTGCCAAATGTCTCAGAATATTTTTCGAGGGGCTTTCCAGGGTTGTAAAACAGTATTTTGAAGGAAACACGCAGGTACGAAAAAGATTCAAAATTCGTCCAAAAAGCAAGAAGAACCAACAATTTTTAGTTTAAAATCCTTCTTAAGGATTCATAGAGACTACTTAAGCACGTTTTTGGAGGTGTCGCATGTCTCAAAAAAGTTTAAGACGACTGCAGATTGATCGATGGCTAAACTTGCTAAATACCGTGATTTTAGCCACCGACTTAGAGACCTAGTAAATTCGATTTCTCGAGAAAAAGCAAACCAAAGCACGAAATATTTCTACTGTAGCTTCCCAAGGATGTGTAGAAGCTCTCTAAAGGTGTCTCATTAGGTGACCTTTGGTGACTTTTTTTTAAAATGAAAGTTCGTGGGAAAAATCGGTATTTTTTTTATGAAAAATAGGTATCCAACTTCTACCTTGTGTGGGATGTGTCAGAATGCCTCGGAGAAAAATTGTAGTTAGTGCGTTACAATCCTCTTGGAGTCCTCTACAAAATAGTATAAGCAAGAATTCTGAGAAACCATTTCATGATTCAGGAGAGGCTCCGAACGCTTTGTTAGAAATAGCCACTTCACGGGTCAGAAAATACGTATCCGACTATTCGCACAGTTTGTGACACTTTCAAAGTGACTAGAAATTTTTTTGAGGTATACTACGTGTAGTTTATGACCCGTAGATACTATATTTATCAATTTTGACTTGAAAAAAAATGTCGTCCAATTTCATAAATATCGATTTTTGAGCGCTCCCGAGCGGATTGGGACCATAGTGGGACGGTCGATCGAACACCGAACGACCGTTAACGGAGTTGTTAAGCGATCTAATGAGTCAAGATGCGGATGCAGCTTTCTCTTAAGGTGTACGCGAAAGACCGATTGTAAGGACACCGTAGAGCAGTCAACGTAAATTCAGTGGCTCAAAGAAGTTTCACTACGCCCCCTCCGCCCCCCCCCCCCGGCAACCAAAAAAAATTCTCACCTCAAACCCATTTCTGATCAATTTAAAAAACGAGCCCCTCATGTTCCCCTCCTCTCTCCTCCAGAGGTCTGAATCACATATTATTGAGAAAACCGCTCTTAAATGGAGCAAGCACCGTTCTTTTTATTATCATTACAGACCCCCTCTCTGACCCCCTATATTTTTATTATGTACCACAAGTCGCTCCACCGTTCTACCGGGCCAATTTCCATTGCTTTTACGGCTATCGACAAGTGACTGTCTCTAAATAAGAGCTCTATTCAGATTTTTGAAATAAGACTCAGGTTTCTTTCTTTTTTTTCTTTTTCTTTTTTTTTCCTCCTTTTTTTAATAATACGTGATTAAGTTGCAAATTCTTCATTTTAACAATGTAAATGTTTCTTGTTTGGTTACAGATCGTTCAATAAATTTACCGGGCCAATTTCCATGATTTTTGTGGCTTTCGACGGAACATAGTCATTAGGTGACTCCCCGCTGTATTTACATTAACTCAGAGGGGTCTGCGAGGTAGGCTCTCAGAGGGCGTGAAGCGTTTTACAGGGGTTGGGCCGCGTAGCGGCCAGAAGCCGTGCTCCTTCGTTTTAACTACCATATTTACCTCATGACTTTTATATTTGAATGCGTAATCATTGATTCCTGCAGAGATTAACGGAAAGTGATAAAAAGGTAAGAATAGTTACGAGAGAGCTCACCGTGTGGGTTTCGGTGAATGTGTACCCACCCGAAAAATTACGTTTCGGTCGGCCCGATCTAAAAAGCCTACCCCACTCGCGATGTATTCTTCAAAACAGTGTTTGAAACTCGGCATGAAGTCTCAGCAGCCATCTCGCCTGCAACTTTTTTTGTTAGGGACCATCTCAGATTTCTGAGGGGCCAAAATGAAAAATTGCCCTTTCGAAACGCCTTGAGTCAGGAATACGTCACAAAATCCCAAAAACAGAGTTAAACAACGATTTTCTTAGCGGCCAGACTTGCTCGCTAGTTTCATTTCTTAGCGGCCATATGCGATTTCTTACCGGCAAACTGCTGTTTGCCCGGCGTGTCTTTCAAACACTGCTTCAAAATTTTCAACCAATTATCGTCACATGAGAACTCACCTCAATAAAACACCCTGAGCAGTTGCAGGGGTGAGGCTGAATCTTACTATACAGGGTGTTCCAGAAGTCCCCCCCCCCCCCCCTCTAACTTTTGAACGGTTAGGGATAGAAAAACGAAACTTTGAAGCGCTATTTTAAAGGCCCACTCTTTTTTCGTTCGGGAGATATCGAGGTTCACAGGTTTTGACTTCCACCCCCCCAAGCACCCCCCCCCCCAAAATTTTTTGGGGGTCTGAAAATTTGGGAAAAGAAGCGCTCAAGTATGAGTAATCAATAGACAAAGTCTGAAGAAATTCCAGGGGGGGGGGCGAAAAAAGCCGTTTTTGCATCAAGCTCTTTCAAACTTTTTCCCAACATTGGGGACAGAAATATGGGGGGGGGGGGGGAGAAATGAAGGATCGGTGAGAAAAAACCATTGGAAGGAGGGGGGAGAGAAAAGAAGAAAGGGGGTGAAGGAGAATATCACCGAGGGAAAGTAGATAACACATTGGCGGATTTACGCTAAATACCCATAAAAAAGTCACCCCCCCCCCTTTTTAGAACTTGACGAGTGGCTCGTCTGCAAACAAGGCTACTGACACCACTGTGCATCTCTGCTCTCCGACTGATTACCCAACTGAGGTACAGATTTGAAACTTAAAGAATGTTCCTTTCATCAAAGAGACTTTTTGGCCAACCTGATAATTTTAGGGGGGCCGAAATCCTGAACAGTCCCTCGCGGGTTGCCATTTGTTAGTTTATCACCTATCTTCGTTGAAAATTGCAACCACCTGCTTCCACCAATGGAATAGCTCCGTTCTCTCTTTGTCTTTTACTTTGCCCATAAAGAGCTTGATGCAAAAACGGCTTTTTTCGCCCCCCCTCTGGAAGTTCTTCAGACTTTGTCTATTGATTACTCATACTTGAGCGCTTCTTTTCCCAAATTTTCAGACTCCCAAAAAATTTAGGGGGGAGCTAGGGGGGGTGGAAGTCACAACCTGTGAACCTCGATATCTTTTGAACAAAGAAAGATATCGAGGTCCGGTTTGGACGAAAAATCGTCTAAAATTGTATACTTTAAGATTCTAAAGGTCAACATCCCGATATCACATTTTTAAGTCAACATATGTGCTTTTTTCCAGTTTTTAGGTCTAGAAAATTTCTTTTAAACGAAAAATTTACAAAGATCTCAATTTTTTATTTGAACCAAAGCCAGTTTTTTAAATTGTTCGTCTTTTTCCGCATCCAACGAGTGGTCCATTAAGCTTGGGAACCAAACGGTTCCGGAGTTATGATCGATTGAAGTTTCCGCTCAACGCGCGCCGACCGATTTTCGCGCGCAAAAAAGTCGGATTTGACTGTTATTAGATCAGATTGAATGTTCAAACTGAGCAAAATGCTTTATTAGGGACTCTAGAGGGTCGCTGAGTTCAGAAATTACAGATACTTCCAAATAATCTACGTTTTTAAAATTACAGCTCCGCAGCGCTATTTTAGAGCCACTAAGCTCCGACTGGCCGCTCAGTGGTCCTGTCCGAAGCTGCAATTTTAAAAACGTGAATTTTTTGGAAGTATCTGTAATTTCTGAACTCAGCGACCCTCTAGAGTCCCTAATAAAGCATTTTGCTCAGTTTGAACATTCAATCTGATCTAATAACAGTCAAATCCGACTTTTTTGCGCGCGAAAATCGGTCGGCGCGCGTTGAGCGGAAACTTCAATCGATCATAACTCCGGAACCGTTTGGTTCCCAAGCTTAATGGACCACTCGTTGGATGCGGAAAAAGACGAACAATTTAAAAAACTGGTTTTGGTTCAAATAAAAAATTGAGATCTTTGTAAATTTTTCGTTTAAAAGAAATTTTCTAGACCTAAAAACTGGAAAAAAGCACATATGTTGACTTAAAAATGTGATATCGGGATATTGACCTTTAGAATCTTAAAGTATGCAATTTTAGACGATTTTTCGCCCAAACCGGACCTCGATATCTTTCTTTGTTCAAGAGATATCGAGGTTCACAGGTTTGACTTCCCCCCTCCCCTAGCTCCCCCCCAAAATTTTTTGGGAGTCTGAAAATTTGGGAAAAGAAGCGCTCAAGTATGAGTAATCAATAGACAAAGTCTGAAGAACTTCCAGAGGGGGGGGGGGCGAAAAAAGCCGTTTTTGCATCAAGCTCTTTCAATAATTAGCCCGCTTCGCTTTGGGGCGGTATCCATTGACCCGTGACCCAGTGAAAATTGAAAACAGATGTATACAGAACTCACCTTTGCAGACTTTGCCCATGTAATCGACGAGACTGGACCACTCCTCGGTGTAGCCAGGAGGACAGAAGTCGACGCACTCTCTCGAGTGGAGGACGATGAGGTGCGTGCATTTGACGCAGCGAGGGCGCCCGACGACGGGTATCTCCGCGTCCGTCGAGTTCTCCACGGCTGCGGCAGGGGCCCCGCTTAGGCCCCGGGCGCCTCCTCTCATACCCCTGTTCCCTGAGCCGGAGTCGCACTTCAGGCAGCTCTTCAGTCCGCCGCAGAACGCTTCACTACCTGAAATACAAGCACGCACGTTGTCACTCCAATATTGAAAACATTCAAAGATACATTTCAAGGCTGCTTCTACCTTGTTATACAGGCCGTCCGTACCTTGCTCTTATCTCGGTTGTTTTGTGAGTCGGGGACGGCGGGGATACATAGGAAATTGACTCGAAGAAAGAACCTTCGGACACAAGGCGAATTTCAAAATTATTTAATGTATGTTTTCTCCCCCAATTATCTCGTACAACACGATTTGAACGACGAAAATTACACTAAGTAATTCCTATCCGAGTAATAAACGGTTTCCGAAAGTTAGGTAAATCGTACACTAGACGTTACCATGTCAGTCTTTGCAGTATGGAAAAAAGAAAATTTTAATATTGGCGCTTCGGCTTAGCTATTACACGTTGTTTACAAGTTGAACAACACGGCGTGGGAAAGGAGCATTGCGTATTGAGAAGCTCGCCGAAACCGTTGTGGTGCGCGATTTAATTCAAACAGACTCTTGTTATTCATTTGAGCGGTGAACAGAAAATTCAAATTTTTCGTGACCAATGCTGATAATAATGTTAACATCTTGGTTGGGAGTTAATTTCAGGAATGTTCGTTGCACGAATCGTGCTGTAAGTACGTGAAATTTTGGGGAGGAAGTATAATTCAGATGCTTAAATTCGTAGCTTGTCTAGTAGTAGTATCTGAATGTCATGGTCGCGGAGCCCCTCTGCCTTCTTACGTGGGTTAAAGGGTGCTCTAACTTCAAAAATTGAAGTATATGTCAAGAGTTTGAGATCATTCCATCGGAATCGGCAAGAGCGAACAATTTCAACGTCTATCGACACTTATCCGTACGAGGAGGGTGGGGGGGGGGGAGACGACCCAAAAAACCGGAATTCTCCTTAACTTGGCAACGATGGAAAATATTCGGGTTCCACAGATAGAAGGTGTAACTGCAACTAGGAGCTATGAAGAGTCACTAGGCCAAACAACATCGTAGCACATTATCTTTCATTTTGGCACGATTTGGATTTTGGGGTGTTCGGCGAGTTCGTCGTTTTTGAAGATGGGTCGATGTCAGTAACAACACTAAGCGCTCAAATGTCTCTCTCTTTGGTCGATAAAACCACGGCTTTCTCAGTTGAACTTTTAAAGTGTTGCTTCTGACAGTCATGCCTCACCAAACACTTCAGTGCAAATATGGTTTTTCTGTTTAAAAATGGTACTGTATCGCCCAAAACCTCTGTAGGGCTCTAAACCGCTATCGCCATCGGCTACAACCGATGAAAACATGAAAAAATCTGATTTTTGTGAATGAGGATGGTTTAAGATCAATTTATTAACTAGCAGATATCAATTGAATGTAATACAGAAACATTTAGAACATTGCTGTGAAAGATTTGAGCCTAAAACGCGTTGTTGCCGAATTGATCCCCCATATTGCCCTCTAGCCGGCGACGGCCGCTTGGCGTCTGTCGTGCCACAAGCTGTTAGCTATGGCAACGCCGCGTTGCATTTTTCTCACGAGCCGGACCATCTCTAGTGATAAGGCATTTCAGTCCTTTTTCCTCTTTTGCACACGCCACCTTCGGAGATGAGTTGACCTCGACACGTGCCCCAAAGCCCAGCATCCTGGGACCCCGCCGCTCGCCCCGCTCGCGGACACGCGAAGCTTTAAAAGCCACGGCCGGCCGCCAGGCCGCTGGGGGCCAGTCTTATACTGCCTCCCCTTGGGCGACGTTTATGAGAAGGTATGATTTGGAAGGAGTTCTTTTTGATATTTATGCTATGTATCATCACTCGGTTTGTATTTCGTAGCTGTGAGCTACTTTTCTTGGTTGGAGCTTGTGCGTGTCATTTTTCTGCTATATAAAGTGTTCATTTTTCTGTATTTCAGTTTTTATATTTTTCATCAGTTTGTGCTCCCATGGAGTCCTTTTCCAGTTTTTAGTTGCTTTTCCGAGCTTTGTCGTCCTCATGTATTTCCTGCGCGAAGCGTCGGTCTTCGGATCGCTTTTGCGTGGAAATCCATGAGCATGATGTCTGCTCGAGAAAAGGAGTTCATTTTTATTTCTAGTTGCTTTTCTGAGTTTGATCATCCTTGTGTATTTCCTGCGCGAAGCGTCGGTCTTCGGATCGCTTTTGCGTGGAAATCCATGAGTATGATTTCTGCTCGGGAAAAGGGGCCGTAGTTCTCTCCGGGGATGCTATTCCCTTGCTTCCGCGATTTGCGCGCTGGGACAAGTTGGGCATATCTTTTCTAGGCTTTCCCTCTTTTGTGTTTTCCTCTCATCCTGCCTTGCATGCGCGAAGTGCTGGTCCTCAGGATCGCTTTTGCGCGGGGGAAAGCGTTTGAGTATGAGCAGGAGCACATGTGATGGGACGAGCTGGGAAGGGATCCCTGCCTGGCCACCTCGGCTGCGCGGCTGCAGGTCGCATTGGGAAGACGCAAACCTAGAGTTTGCTATAGCCATATTTTTTGCCTCTTAGGAGTTTTCTTAGTATTATATTTTTTGCGTGCCCGGGTTTTTCCTCCCACGCATTGCTGAGCTAGCTGGAAGGTTTTTTTTGATAGCCCGGAGCCCGAGGCACGACAGCGTCTAGCCAACAACAATAATCACACTTTAAAACGAAGAAAAATATTCTTTCACTGATGTCATAGGTAAAGCATGTTCCCTGCAAGATTCACTCAGAAAATTGACAGAGTTAGCGGAACATTGACAGTGAAAATCACCTATTTTCAAAAACGACGAGCTCAGCGAATATCACTGGCGCGAGGACTCGTCAAAATGAAACAAAATGTGCTACGACGTTGATAATTGGCCTGATGACTCATCATAGCTCCTAATTTCAACTCTTAGCGGTGGAACCCGGATATTTTCTACCTACAGAAAAATTCCGGGGTTTTTTGCCCCCCCCCCCCTCGTATAGAGCCCCCTTTAAAAATGATGAATCGTAGCGAAAAAAAAATGTTTTCATGGAAGTTTGATGGTTGATGAGGTTACGGAAACATCAATTGCAGATTTTTGGAGGTCGATTACCCATAAATACATCTTTTTTCCCGAGCCTCTGTCAGTTACGGCTAAAACAGATGATCAGTTGTCCCCCGTTATCCCCTGTTACCGTCCAATTATCAGAGTACACAACTTTGTAAAGTATAATGAAAAGAAGTAAAGTAACATTCTGATCAGAACGCGCAAGACGCCGAGACTTTGAGTTTAAAATTGACACGGGAAGGGCTGCCATACTCAGCCGGGTCCCAGGGTCCGGGTCCCCCTTGGAATAAGAAAAGTGTGATTTTTTGGACATTTCCGTACAAAACTAATAGTATACAGGGTGTCTCACGAAAAAGGAGCCACCTTAAATATCTGCCGAACGCGTCGGAATTTCAAAAAACTGTAAAGACGTGTTCGTTTATATCGAGGGGGACAGCTTTCGGCGTATTTGACATTTTCCCAAACTGCGGGAGGGGCGCGGGGTGCGGGGTGCCCCAACCGTTAGTCGAACTTTTCAAATGGCACCCCTACTTTTTTAGTTCAGAAATCAATGATATGCAAAAAAAACAAGCCACGCTGTCCAAACCGAATGTAAATCGGACAATTTTTCAGTGACTGGCAGAGGTTGAGACATTTTTTCATTCTCTTCTCAAAAATTTCCCACGCCTAATGGCATTGCCGTATCAAACCAAACTCTCCGCCAAAAAAAATCTTAAACATTACACTTTTGATAAGAAAAAAGAAAAAAAAGAAAGAGAGAAAAATATGCTGTACTCAAACTCTGGAGCACGCGGAGCCCTTCTTTGCGACATTAAAATTCGTTTTACCGAACGTTTCCGGGGGGCGCTCATCGGAAGGGATTAGTAAGTTTTAAACAATAATTATTATTTTTTTTTCTGAAGCATAAGAAACCGTGTCTATGAAGAAACAGCTAAATAGAAAAGCAACGCACCGCGGAAAAATAGCTTCCTCAGAAGTATCAAGGTCCGGCTCAAATCATTGAAACCCACCCTAAAAAAGCTAATCCATTTGTTTATCTACTTAGCTGTTTCTTCATGGACACGGTTTCTTATACTTCAGAAAAAAGAACTATAATTCTTGTCTAGAACTTACTACTCCCTTCCGATGAGCGCCATTCGGAAATGATCGGTAAAACGAATTTCAATGTCGCAAAGAAGGGCTCCGAGCATGAAAAAAAGTTTCAACCTCTGCCAGTCACTGAAAAATTGTCCGATTTACATTCGGTTTGGACAGTGAGGCTTGCTTTTATGCGTATCATTGATTTCTGGAATAAAAAATTAGGGGTGCAATTTGAAAAGTTCGACTTACGGGTGGGGCATCCCTTCACCCCGCACCCCTCCCGCGGTTTGGGAAAACGTCAAATACGCCAAAAGTTGTCCCCCTTGATATAAACGAACACGTCTTTTACCGTTTTTCGAAATTCCAACGCGTTCGGCAGATATTCAAGGTGGCTCCTTTTTTGTGAGACACCCTGTATATATTCTGAAGGTTTTTGAGTACTTTCTTCCGTTAAATAGGAAATGCCCCCCCCCCCCCAGTTTTGACCCCCCTCCTGCAGCCCCTATACTATGTGGGTAAAGGACTTCTTTTTCAGCACATTTCGGTATGAAACAAGTACTAAACTTCGCGGGCACAGAAAAGTACAATTTGATAAGTAAGGGAAAGGGGCCTGCATTTCTCCAGCCCCCTTCCACTTTTAAGTTTGTGTACTATTCCTGATGGGTACAAAACTTTTTCTTTGCGGTACGTTAACGCTTGCAACAGTTTTGACAATTTTGAATTTGAATTTTTGGAGGGTTGAGGTTGGGAGGAAGACTAGAGAGATGGACCTCTTTTTAGTGCCGCTGTATAACCGCTATGTTCCGACTGAGCGACGAAGAGAATTTATCCTCACTTTCTTCGTTCATCTTTCTATGGTCCAAAACCTGTTCTGCATTTCTAATTTCTCCACGTCCCCGTCGCGGCACGGTCGCGGTTGGGCCGTCCGCATGTGAGTGATTTCTCATCGCACGACTGTAACTTTCGGCATCTCCATAGTCAACCGATGCTGTATCTTGCGAACTTTTAATGCTGAAAAGTGCTTTTCCTCTTCCTCTTTTCCTCTTACAAACAAAAACCTACCATTAGTTGGTTACGGGGGAAGTGTGTCGAGTTTTGAATGCAAGAACAATCTTTTCTTTTATTATTATTTTTTTAAGTCCGCAATCGTCCTTTTTTTCAAATTCGTTCACTGACGATACAGAGAGAGGCGGGCAGCTAAATTTTTTTTCATATTTTGCTTTCATCCCAAATGGCTAAGAAACCTCATGTTGAAAAGGGCAAAACTGGTACCCTTTTATAACGATATTTCTGCGGCGCCGATGATGAAGTCAGACCGGGAAAACGGCGCTGGCTGATTGTGGGTGGCTGAACTTTGAGTTCCTCCACACTGCGAAAAAAGATGCAAGGAATCCATTTCTGTCAGGCTCCCTTATTTTACGCCTCCTTAGTGTCGAGGACGGGAATGAAAATTAAATTTTCACCGATTGCAATGATATAATTCTTTTTACATAAGGTTGCGTTTACGTCCTTGTTCCACTGGATACGGTGCAATATAAGCATTGCGTTTCATGTATTCACACTAAAAATTTCCCTTAGAGTACGAATTGTAAAACGACGATTAGTGGAAGTAATTTCTAACGAAGGTATCAACGTTTTTTTATGCGTTAATTCAAACTTCCCGCAGATATAAAAAAAACAATGACACACTCTTTGGTTGTCCTTAGTACATACACGTTGTTCGGAATCCACTATTTAGGCCGTTGACCAATTTCTCTCTCTTCAATAGTTTTGCTTAGTTTCTTTCATCAAAGTAATCTTTAGTTTAGCCATTGAAGGCATTTTTTCTTTTATTTTCCTTAATTTCTCAGTTCTGTGATGAATTTGTGGCACATTGTGGTAACCTAACCTAACTTCTTATGTAAGTCCTACTATGCATGACTTAAGTTCAGCCCCCGAATCCCACGGGGGAACACTCCATGGACCCCCTGGAGATCCTGGCTCAAACCCCTCTAATACCTCTACGTCTTTACCTAACCCACAGACTACCTCTATCACTCATATAAATGCGAATAGCTCTAGTACGTTTGATCCCTCTAGAAAGGCATTCATTGTCAAAGATAAATCTAGCCTGAGATACCAGCCAAATTCTCCTGCTCCTTTCAACGTAGCAATAGCAAAAGAAGGTATAGGAAATAAGCACCCAACCTTAATTGGAGAACTTTTCTATAAAAATAAGGTTGAAGGAATTAAATCTATTTAGAGAGTGAATAAAGACATTATTAATGTGGAACTAATCTCTAAGAGCTATGCCAACAACCTTGTGGACAAGCAAACCTCTCTCATTCCGTATGACCATTTTTCCTGCTACATTCCTGAAGACCACACACACACATTGCTGAAGACCTGAGGAGACCATATGCTGATGTAGTGGCCTCCCCCTCTCCCACTAGGAAAAAATCAAAACACTCCTTTGACGACTCTCTCCCTTCTGCCGAGTGGATCAAAAAAAATATAGGCGTAACTGGGGAGTCGGTGAATACTCTTTCCCCCAGTCCCAGGATGGCAAACTCTAGCCCTTTGAAACCCTCACAACCACAATCTTCCCTTCCCCTCTCGAACTTGTCGAAAACAAATAACAACGTCAAAAATTCTTCTTCTACCACTTCCGTCCTTACAACCGAATCCTCTTCTTCCACTGCAAACCAACTTTCAAACCTCACTTCACATAATGCTCTCCCAGTACAAGAACCTAACAAACCAAACCAAAAACCTCAAAAAAACCCTCCAGCCTCACTAACCTGCCCAGTCAATAAAAATTCCTTACAATCAAATAAATCTTCTCAACGCCTTCCCCCTCCTAACACTACAAATACAGACAACCCAGCTCCTTCCATACACAATACTACGCAACCGAAATAGAACAAATCTTAACTTTCGGACTAAAACATTTTAATTACCCTTTATCTGTTCAATTTAACTGTTCCAATTTGTGTTCTACTCATTCTTTTTACTTCTCCCATTTATTTTCCCTTTTTTGTTACTCTGTTATTTCTTAAATTTTATGCCTAACACTTTTCAGGTAGTTATACCGCCTAACTTTTCCCTCCTTACGTGGAACATTCACTCCTTACTCTCGAACGATACCGACCTTAGGTTAATTATTCGAGATCATGACCCTGACATTATCTTACTTTCAGAAACTTGGTTAAAACCAAACATAATTAAAAAGTTCCCAGGCTATAACTGCTACAGAGATGACCGTGATGACGGTTATGGTGGCCTAGTCTCGCTCATAAAAACCAAGTACACCTCTTACCCAATCACTTTGGACAATAGAGATCTTCTTACTAAAAGAATTGAAACCCAGGCGTTTAAAGTAAACCTGGACAACAACTTAGAACTATTCTTCCTAAATATTTACATCCATCCTGAAAGTCAATTCACTAAAACTAACCTGACTAATTTTCTATCAACTAACAACCTTACTAATAAACCTCTGTTTATAGGAGGCGACTTCAATGCCAAACATCCTATATGGGGTTATCCGCATAGTGATAACAAAGGCAATACCTTGGTGGAACTAGCCGAAGATCTTGAACTTTTTAACATCAACTCACTCTGCCCTCAGCCCACAAGGAAAACCTCTCCGACACAAGAGCCGAGCTATACCGATATTGCGTTTATCTCAGACGTTTTGACCCAAACCCTTGAATGGGAAGCCCTACCTACTGGTGGCAGTGATCACTATCCATGTCTTTACATTTTCAACAGACAGGTAAATTCCCCCCTTCTCCCCTCTACCAATTCTCTAAATGCGGCTCCGTTCACACCTAGCCACCGACTTAAGGACTGGAGTAGTTTTCGTAAAATCCAGGATTCTCTCCTTATTGAACCTTTATATACCTATGAAGAATTCATCAACATAAGTCTAAAAGCACATTCTCTAAGTATTGAAAAAGAAATCCAGTTACTGGACTCCAAAGAAAGTTCCGGCCTCCCTTTGTCTCTGAGAGAAAAGAAAAAAAATTCAAAAAAATCCCTTGGTGGGACGAGCAGTGTCAACGATTGAAAAATAAACGTGGCCTCTTAGCCAAATTATATAAAACTAACGCCAGTATGGAGCTTTTCCTAGAATATAAAAGACTATGCGCGGAATTCAAACTGCTCATCAAAAAGAACAAAAAAAAAACAATGGAAATTATTCACGGAAAGCTTAAACCATAATACCCCCACAAAAGTTATCTTCGAAAAAGTTAAACTCCTAAAAAGGGCTCGAATACCCTTTATTAATTCAAAAGAAGACTGGGTTGATGACTTTTTAAATACCCTTACTCCAGACTCCACATTCTATCCTCAATGGTCCGAACAGACAACCTTCGGAGATTCCTTCGAAAAATTTTCTATTGAAGAGCTCAAACTAGCCATATCCAAAATCAAAAAGAAAAGCCCTGGCCTAGACATGGTTGAGGTCGAATTCATCACAAAATCCTCTACTAAAGCCCAACTTATTCTTCTTCAAATTTTCAATGAAATACTTTCCACAAAAGTCATTCCTGAATCCTGGAAAGAAATTAAAATATTTACCCAATCAAAAAAAGACGTAAACCCGAACTCTGCCTCAGATTACAGACCTTTAGGAATCGTGTCAGTCATGAGAAAGTTATTTGAGAAAATTCTGTTAGGAAGACTTGAACTTTTCGTAGAATCCTATAATAAATTATCTCCATTCCAATTTGGTTTTAGAAAAAGTAAAAATATTTATCATAACTTATTCAACATTTCTTGCCAAGCCTACAAGGCCATAGGTGAAAAAATGTTCATGCCAACCATTTTTCTGGATATAAAAAATGCATACAACAATGTAAATTACTCTATTCTATACAAAAAACTTATTCAAATTGGTCTTAATCAAGATCTGGCCAAAATCATTTTCAATCTTATATCCAATAACAAAATATTAATAAGCTATAACTTTAAAACATGGGGTCCTAGGATTAGTCCAAAAGGCCTCACACAAGGAGGAATTCTGAGCCCGCTTCTATATCTGATCTATTCAATGGATCTTCATAAAATCTTGTCCTTCTCTTCTAGTTCAGAATATGCGGATGACGCGGTTATATACATTCTAAATCATAATCTCCAAGAAGCTCTAAACAAATTAGCCTCTGACTTCATTAAAGTATATAACACAATTATCGATTTGGGCCTTGATCTGTCGTTTCATAAAATTAAAATCATTATTTTCACTAACCGTAGAATTCCTAAAAACCTAACTATACAACTCCTAAACTACGAGTTTCCAGTGACAGTGTCTGTAAGATACTTGGGCTTAATCTATAATCAAAAAATGAATTGGCAAGAGCATCTTCGTCATATTAAAAGTAAAGTAGAGTCTAAACTGAACTTCATGTCCTTCTTACTCGGAGCGAATTGGGGCGCTAATCAAAATATTTCAAGGCTCTTATTCCTTAATATGATCAGACCTATTCTAGACTTTGGTCTCCCTATTTACTGTAATAACTTTTCTATAATGGACCAGTTAAATAAAATACAAAATAAATGTATCCGTAAAGTATTGAGCGCATTATCCTCTACTCCTACCAATAATTTAAATGCTGAAGCATCTATCCCTCCGATCCAATACCGATTTAACTACCTCACCGACAAAACCTTCCTCAAAGCCATGAGCTTTCAACAGAACTCCATAATTAACGACACCAAAATGCTGGAATCTTCAGTACTTAACAGCCCTTGGTGGTCAAACAAACAGTATCCTTTATTCCTTTACCGCTGGCACGCTATAAAAAATTTGAAAAAGACTTAATAAAATTCTCAAAGCCTCCAAATCTATCAGAGTCCCCATCCTTCCAATTTTTGCAACCTAATGTGGATTTTCTAAACATCAAAAATAAAAACTCCATCATGCCCTACATTATCCAAACGGAATTCTTGGCACATGTGAATCTCAAGTATCCTAACTATTTACACTATTATACTGACGGAGCTAAAACAGATACCTACACAACCTCAGTCTTTGTTGTCAAAGACTTCTTCAAAGTGTTTAGTCTCTCTACTTACTCTTCCATTTTTGATGCTGAGGCATTTGCTATTAGTGAAGCTATCAAACATATAACTCTTCATAATTATTACAATGTTCTAATATGCACAGACTCACATAGTGTACTAACCAACCTAATCAACCAGGCTTCCGACCTTCATCCTACTATATATGACATTAAAAAAGCCCTTTTTAACTTCCAGAACCTCAATATCTCCTTACTCTGGATCCCTAGCCATGTAGGCATTCCAGGTAACGAAAGAGCTGACCAACTGACAAAACTTCTTCCACTTGCTCACAAGGTTGAAGGAAATCTCTACTACAAACAACTAATTCCCTTCATTAAAAAACAGAGTTTCTTAGATTGGGCCAAAGAATGGCACGACTGCACCTGGAAAGGCCAAAGACTCAAAACTTTGATGCCGCATCTCTCTTCCCGCCCTTGGTTCTCCAAATTTCACTGGAATAGAAAAGACATTAAAAATCTTATTAGAGCCAGAATAGGACACGGTCTATATCCCTCCCATCTACACAGAATAAATTTACGAGCTTCTGATCTGTGCAATTGCGGACTAACTGGCGACCTCAACCATATCTTCTTTCAGTGCCCCCTACTACAACACGATGCCTTCTTTAAAAATTTAATTAACGCTAATTACTTCCCCCCCCCCTTCAATATATCGTTTATTCTTCATAACCCTCTCCCTTCTATCTATAAAATAATCACCGATTTCTTAAACCAGAATAATATTTCCTTATAATAGCCCGTAATGATCACAAGCCCTTCATCACCCAATTCTCCTCCCCCCTAGCTATTCCCACTCCCGCCCTTTAAGTACATCCATCTATCTCTCTAATCCTACAAAATCCTCCAAATCTACCTTTATACCTAATGTTCACTTAGTATGTTTTCCAGGACCCAGTCTACCATAGGTTTAGTCGCCACAGTGGGTCTTGTGGCGTGAAGATGGTGTTGGTACCCCCTTTGCATATCTACTCCCTCTCCCCCCACCTAACTCTCTCCTCAACATTTTAACCACTTACCTACCACAGTGTGTCTATAGATGGCTGTGGGCTCCACACCGGAGCATGAAGCCAATAAAGCATCAAAGAAGAAGAAGAAGACAAAAACAATGATCTAACAGTGGCGGACCCAAAGAGGGAGGAGGGCATGGTGGCAAGAAGGCGTGCCCCCCTCCCCCCTTTGGCCCAAAAAATCTTTCAACTTTCAAATATATTACATTTTGCGAGAAGAAACCAAGAGCATTCCAATGTCGCTAAAATTTTGCATCTTCCTTCACGTTGCAAATATAAATTGATTATGCATACAAGTTTTACCTTCACTCCCAAGAAACGATAAATTGAAGACAAAGAGCCGTATGTCTCTTAGTGTTTAGTCTTCAAAATGTTACGTAGAACACAATTTGCGCAACGGAAGTTATCTCCAATCCAGTTGATAAGGATTTTACTTATTAGCATTAGGTACAAATAATTTGAATTTCCCGCCCACGAGAAAAACAAGAGTATACTCGCATCAAATCGCGCACTTCAACAGTTTTGACAGGCTTCTCAAGCATGCAGAGCTCCCTCTTGTGTCGCGTTTAAACGCAAATGTGCAAGGTATAATAGCTGTGCTGAAGCGCCGATATGGAGGATGCTAAAATTTTTCGTACCTCCGAAACTGCCACGGTCACGGTGACGTTATCATTGGGGTTTAGATTTAACTCAAATAGACCACAGTGCCGGATCCAGAGTGGGAGGAGGGGGGAGTTTGCCGATGTTGAGTGGGAGCTCTGGGTTTAAAAAATAGCCCCCCCTCCCCCCCCCCCCCCCCGATTGAATCATTAGTAGTTCTAGCATTCGATTGCATTTTGCAAATGGGAACCAAGAGCATTCCAACGTTGCCAGGATTATGCAATTTACTCTCTTTGCAATAAAATTACTGAAATCGTGCAAACAATTGAAGTTACAAGTTAGAGAGTCGTATGCAAAAACTACATTTTTCGCCCCCCCCACTAAAACTTATTCAAACTTCGTCTATCAGTTATTAATACTGGAGCGCTTCTATCCCCAAATTTTCAGACCCCCAAAAATTTTGGGGGGGGCGCTAGAGGGGGGGGGGTGGAAGTCAAAACCTGTGAACCTCGATATCTTTCGAACGAAACAAGATATTGAGGTCCGGTTTGGACGAAAAATCGTCGAAAATCGCATACTTTAAGATTCTAAAGGTCAAAATCCCAAAATTACATTTTATCTTAACTTATTTGATTTTTTCAGTATTTGAGGAAAAACAATTTCTTTTAAACACAACGAACTGAAAGAGCAAAATTTTGTATTTGAACCAAAACCAGTTTTTTAAATTGCTCGTCTTTTTCCGCATCCAACGATTGGTCATAAAAGCTGGGGAACCGAACGGTTCCGGAGTTATGATCGATTGAAGTTTCCGCTCAACGCGCGCCGACCGAATTTTGCGCGCAAAAAAGTCGGATTTGACTGTTATTAAATCAGATTGAATGTTCAAACTGAGCAAAATGCATTATTAGGGACTCTTGAGGGTCTCTGAGTTCAGAAATTACGGATACTTCCAAAAAAATTAACGTTTTTAAAATTACAGCTCCGTAGCGCTATTTTAGAGGCCTACTAAGCGCCGACCGGCCGCTCAGTGGTCCTGTGCGGAGCTTTTAAAAGTTTTTTTAAAAGTTTTCCGGGGGAGGCCCCAGAGCTCCCACTCAACATCGGCAAACTCCCCCCTCCTCCCACTCTGTATCCGGCACTGTGGTCTATTTGAGTTAAATCTAAACCCCCCGGATAACGTCACCGTGACCGTGGCAGTTACGGAGGTACGAAAACTTTTTAGCATCCTCCATATCGGCGCTTCAGCACAGCTATTATACCTTGCACATTTGCGTTTAAACGTGACACAAGAGGGAGCTCTGCATGCTTGAGAAGCCTGTCAAAACTGTTGAAGTGCGCGATTTGATGCGAGTATACTCTTGTTTTTCTCGTGGGCGGGAAATTCAAATTATTTGTAACTAATGCTAATAAGTAAAATCCTTATTAACTGGATTGGAGATAACTTCTGTTGCGCAAATTGTGTTCTACGTAACATTTTGAAGTCTAAACACTATACCAGAATGCTGTATGTAAGTCAGGTCCCCCACATCGGGGGGGTTGCCGGGACTCCAGCCCCGGGGCCCGGGGGGGGGGGGGCCCAGTAGGGTCTCCCAGAAGCACAAAAGTTTCTATTTGTATTACTTATCTGCCGGCAAAAGTAAAATAATTTTGTTGATTGAGATTTTGCTTGAGGCCTAGACAGGCTTGCGTCGGCCCCTGGGATAGGCTATCCTTTGCCAAAACTTTGTCCCCATCTAATTTCAGATGTAAATTTTTTTTGTGCAATAAGCTAAATTTTTAAAATGTTTTTACCTCCTTCTATTTTCCTTTTCTTTCATCAAAGGTAAAATTTTACCCACGTCAGAACTGATTCAATAGTGCACTTTAGGAAGTTTAAAAGCGTTTTTTTTCTATATATGTAAAAAATAATAATAAAAAGTAA
The DNA here is from genome assembly GCF_918797505.1 of Bemisia tabaci. NCBI lineage: Eukaryota > Metazoa > Arthropoda > Insecta > Hemiptera > Aleyrodidae > Bemisia > Bemisia tabaci. The sequence continues at coordinate 74,650,584 of NC_092794.1, forward strand.
CGGAACTTACTGCCGGTATTCGGCTGTTTTAGCTCCGAAATAGCTTGAAATCAGCTTTATTTTTCGGGACCACGACAGAATTTTCTTCTAATCCGGTTAATAGACTCGATATACATATACTTCAAAAGTCTGAAAGGTTTTTACTAGTGACTCTTCAAAAACTTAAAAGTTTTTCAGGCACACCGCACTGTGAGCGGGTAATGTGTCTTGAACCAATGAAAAAAGTAAAAAATAAGTTCCGGAGTTATGATTTTCTAAAGTTGCCGCAGCAGGGTCCGCGACCCACGGGGACCGCTTCCGCGAGTTCAAAATCGCGCCCGTCACGCAACTTTCTGCTGTTACATTTCTCCTAACTGCCCTCTTAAAGAATTTCAAGCCTTCCTTTTGTCTCTTGAGAGAGTACTCAAGACCTCTAGAGAACCACTGGTTGTTGCCGGCGACTTTAACTCCCGCTTTCCGGACTGGGGTGACTGGAAAGAGACCCCACGTGGTCGTGCCCTTCGTGATTGGGCTTACGCAAATGACTTCCTGGTGCAGAACGATCCAAATGCAGTAGACCCCACTTTTGTGGGCCCCTTGGGAAGTTATTACATTGATTTGTTTTTAGTCTCCTTGTCGCTAGCCGACAGAGTTGTGAAATGCTCCAACCTTGCCCATGGCACAACGGGTGGACACGCGTGTGTATTGCTTCGACTGAGATCTTCTCTGCGGCCTAACTCCATTCAATCTCCAACTCCGCCTAAGCCCGTGGGTGGCTGGTGGATCAAGAAAGAGAACATCCAAAAGTTTTCTGAAGACACGAAAAACCAAGTTTCAGCTGCTGTGGCTCGTGGTCTCTTGACGGCGTGTACTTGCCTTGAAATTATCTCTAAATGCTGTAATAAAAACTTCAGCAAGAAAACCGAGTTCCGCTTCTCCCCTGTTCCCTGGTGGTGTAAGGAGAAAAAACCAAAAGGGCCACGTGTATCTCTATTAGAAGACGCCTGGCTAGATGTAAGGACCGCGCTGAGAGGAAAGAGATTATGGTACAGCTCAAGTCTGCTCAAAGAGAAATGAGGATGAAAATCTGGAAGGCGATGCGTTCCTCCTGGAACAGATTGATTGACCAACTCGACAAGGACCCGTGGGGGAAAGCCTATAAGCTAGTTAGCAGGGAAATCAAAAGACCTCCTTCTTGTGATAAATCAAAACCATCGCAGGAGGCGATCTTGGAGGCCTTTACTGAGCTTTTTCCTTTCCACCCTCCGTTAACTTGGACTCCACTTCCTGTTGACTTGAACTCTGTTCCCCTTTTTTCCGTTGACGAGCTTATCACGGCGGCATCCAGGCTAAAAATAGGCAAGTCCCCAGGACCTGATGAGGTTCCTCCGGAAATTGCCAAGGCGTTTGTCCTCTCCAATCAAAAGGAATGCCTGGACATGCTAAACGAATACTTAGTAAATGGAGTATTCCCCCAAGAATGGAAAATTGGCCGGCTGGCCTTAATTCCTAAAGATCAGAAAGGCTCTTTCAGCAAAAAGAAAAGGCCAATTTATATGCTTGACTGTTTAGGGAAAGTATACGAAAGGATGCTGCAGCAGAGGATTGCCCAGGAGGTCACTCTCTCGGATAACCAGTTTGGATTCCGAACAGGACTGTCAACTAATGATGCCATTGAGAGGGTTAACGCCAAGATTAAAGAACTCCGTTACGCAAAACCTTCAAAGCCCTTTGCTTTTATTGCATTAGACATCAAACATGCTTTCAACTCGATCTCCTGGGCAGATCTTATTGACTCGATGATGGAAAAGAAGGTGTCTAACTATTTGGTGAATGTCATGCAGAGCTACCTCTCAGATCGTTTCGTCATCATTGATGACCTTATGATGGAAGTCTCTTCTGGCCTCCCGCAAGAAAGTATCTTGGGACCACTTTGCTAAAACATTGCGTATGACAAAGTAGTGGATCTGCTACCTGAACCGGAGTGGTCTACAACGGCTTTTGCTGATGACATGGGAGTAGTGGTCTCTGGAAGAAATAGTCTTGACCCTAAGATTACGTCAGGTAAAGTTACTAAAGAGATTGGAGACGAGCTAAGGAAAAAGGATCTGACTCTTGAGCCCCTATAGTCTGAGGTGCTCATCTTTGGAAAGCTTTACAAGACATCTGCTGTATTGATTGACGATATTCGGATCAGATCTGCTGAGATCTTAAAGTACCTTGACATTTGGCTCTCTAGAGATTATTCCTTTACGCCTCACATCAAACTGGCTTGTCAAAAGGCCAGAGGACACACTCAAGTCCTCTCCTGCCTTATGCCCCTCTCTAGGGGTCCTTCCTTTCTTAAGAGGAAACTCATTTTCTCGTCAGTGTCATCAGTACTATTCTACGGTCTTCCGATCTGGCATCAAGATGCATTGAAGAAAGGCAATGCTAATCTCATGGCAAGCACCCTCCGCCCTTGCAAGTTAAGGCTGTGCTCAGCTTACAGGACGGTTTCCAACAGCTGTCTTGATGCCATCTCGGGGATCCCGCCTGTTCCCTTGCAGATTGAGGAAAAGATGAGGAGATTCGGAAGATTGGAGAACTTCATGGATGTTAAGCTGGATATAATTCGCCGTTGGAGTGATCTGTGGTTTGCAAACCCCTCTGGGGACGTTTGGTTTAAAACTCTCATCCCGGACTTCGAAGACTGGCTTCTCCGTGAACGAGAAATGGAAATTGATTTCTTTATGACCCAGCTCCTCAGCGGCCACGTGATTTTCAAATTCTACCTCCACAGATTTAAACTTGACCAAAGTCCCAAATGTGTTTTTTGCTCAAAGGACGTCATTGACGACGCGCGGCACACCTTTTTTGTCTGTGACCGCTTTATTAGACACAGACTCCAGGTCTATGCGGATCTCGGAGAAGATTTAAATGTCGAGAATTTTCAACGCGTCGCCCTAAGCAGTCTGACGGCTTGGAATAGGGTCAAGCGGTTTGCTAAGGAGGTTCTTTCTTTTAAATCTCTTGTCTTTAAGGGATCAGAAACTACACAAACCCCTGTTTAGAATTTCATTACTTTTTCGACTATGTTGTTCTTATTAATCTACTGTCTTTTGTTTAAATCCTTCCTGATGGAAGGTGGGTAGAAGAGCTAATGTTATGCTTCGCTGCGGTTCTGGCCCTCTCTTTCCCTAACTTAATCCTTTCTTTGATATGTCTTATTTTATTCTACTTAGATTAGTTAGTCTTTATTCTCTCTTTCTGTCCTATGTTTCACCAATAAAGGAAAATTGGAATAATAAAAAAAAACTATTAAAATATAGTTGTGGGAACGCTTAAGTCTTTACAGGCTTAAGTTCCCCACATTCAGCTCCATAGATGAGGCGTGCTTTGCGTCATGGCTTTTCGTGAGAAATCACGGATTTCCAGGGCCAGCGATAGAGATAGGTCCGTCGGAAGTTGGCGCTTGTTTATGTTTGAACGTGAAGCTTCAGTGTCGTGGAAGTGCACACGTTTTGACATAAAAAGATTCGGTGATCGCATGGGCGAGATCAGTCTCGAGGAATAGATTCCCAGATGGTCCGGTCCGTCCCCCCGTGAGTGGCCAGTCAAGTTTTAGAGTCGTCAGTTTTTAGAGTGTTTTTGTTGATGTAAGATTTTGTGGTTTTTATTATATGTTATAAGAGTTGTATGTGGTCCATGTCATTTTCCCGACCCGGACCCCCCCCCCCCCCCCCCCAAACAATATTATTTCCTGGACAAGAATATCCCGTAGGATTTACCAAGTGCATACTTCATAGCTCATAGTTCATAGGAAGTTTAGTTTGATGCGTATCGTTTCCTTGTGCCTATCTCAGTAAATTTGGCGACTTTATCCCAGATCCATCATCCCGTGCTGATTCTCGTACGCAGCTGTGATCAAACTTTTTAAGTCACGACGCTGATTGCGCAGAGAATCTGGACGCGCGACGAAATCTGGGATTTCTTTAAGCCTTTTTGCTGATTCTACTTTTCATTGCATCTATCAGTGTTTGCTAAATTAGTGCCGAGTACGCGAAAGTATCTTATTTTTTTTAAGTCACAAAATTTCTCTGCCCACCGGGAAATCGTGCGTCGTTCCATAAACATCGCGTCGAGTAAATAAACAGTAAAAGCTGCCTAGTCTACATTGAATTGCGACTTGTGTGAAAGTTACGGGAAGCAACTCAATGAAGGGAATAGCATAATACGGAGAAATCTTTTTCCAAAATTGTGTTTTAAGAGACTCGTCAATGTTTCCAATCGCGCTCGTTGCACCGAGAGCGGTTGCGAAAACGCTGATGCCAGTAAACACAAAGAAAAACGGACCGAGTCCATACTGCCTCATGCCGGTTTGATTGAGAATGTGTACGATGCGGTTGGATTTGAATGGCAAACCGAGCTTGTGCAGGCAGTCCCAGGACCAAGAGACACATTGTTAGAGGGCATAGAGACCAGAGAAAACGGCCGGAAAATGACCCAAAACTGGAACCAAACATTTTAACCTGGTTTATGGGGGCTAAGTTCCGCGCAGATGGATCCTTGAGGACACTGGATCTTCCAAGAAATACTGGGACAAAATCGAGAAATTCAAGCTCAGCAACAAGAAATGTTTAAAGCCCAGCTGGAGGTGATGAAAAAGTTGAGCCAATTCATAATGGAATGGAACCAGTTGACAGCAGGATCCAACGTTCCCCGATCAGCAGAAGGACCAATAATTTCAATAAAAGGCACCCCCTTCAAAAGACTTTTCAAGGGTGAAAGTGACTGTGAGATCAGAGACTTTTTGAAAGACTTCGAAACATACTACCTCAACTGTTCGGACAAAGAAAAGAGGGAACAGCTCAGATGCCACCTTGGCAAGAGGGCGGTACTGTATTATGACAACGAAGAAGTATCGTTCGTGAATTGTCGATCCTTTGACGAGGTCAAGCAAAAATTGATAGAATACTTTGACAACGAAGAGGACGCACTAGAAAGATTCGTGGCATGCAAGCAAAAAAGTGACGAGGACCCGTTGGATTTTGTCCAAACCAAGAGAAAATTGGCAAAGACACACGGGTTAATATCACGGAGGCTCAACTAGTTCAAAACTTAAAAATGGGCCTGGCACCGCAGTACCGCGCCATAGTTATGATCTGCCGTGATTCAACGATACAAGAATTGGTGACGTCCGTCAAGAATGCTAAGCTGGTTGTTTCAGCCACAAAGAAAGAAGAAAAGTCGCTTTTGGCGATAAATCGCCCAGCGAGGCACGACTAGTTGCTAGAATCCAGGGTAAAAACCGCGGAAAATACTTTAGCAACGTTGGTATCCGCAGTTGGTAGGAGCACTCGCACATTGGACACTTTGAGGCGGGACGTGGCCAGGGAAGTGGACGCAATAGTCGCGGTAGGAAAAAGGTTACGAGCTTCGGAGTACGGTGATGCGTCCTGTCAGGGACAGTACCAAATGACAGGGATGCCCTCCAAGAAAAGAAAATGGACACGAAACCAAGAAGTTGACGCCCTGCGTGCCTCAGCAAACTCCAGGAATCAGCAAAGTAGATGGAACGGGAACGTGAATCAGGCCGTTTCAAGGGCGCATTCTGCAAAACTTCATCAAAGCCAGTACAAGAATTTCCAACAACAAAACAATGCTGGGGGAACAGTGAAAACAACAGTGAGGGAAAATGAACAGGTTAAGATATTGTCAATCAGTTCTGACGAGGCTTTGGATCCTTCAAGCAGTACAGTAAAATCTCATGATACTTTTGATACTAAAAATCCGTGAAGCTATCCTGTAAAAAATGAGTGTCATGTCTTTTGCTGAAAGCGATGTTGGTGCGCGTGGAGTAACAGTGGCCCACGACCCGAAGCGTGCGATTTCTGAAGAAACCGAAAATTCTTTAAAGAATGATTGCGAGAAAACAAGAAGATACAAGATAGAGAGTAATTGTAGTAATAAGGAAGTGATTTTGGACAAATCGGGTTATGATTTTTCAGATTCAAATAATGTGGATCATGAACCTATTTACATAAAAAGTGTTATTTTTGTACAAGATAAAAACGTTGAGCAAGAGGTTCATTCCTTGCCTGATTTTTATGATACGAATTTTGGGTCTAATGCATCTTTGAGCAGTGTTTCAGATAGTTCTGAGGAAATTGGCATAAACAAAGGAAGTGTCGAGCCCGTTAGGGAGCATGGAGATCCCGACACGTTCAATATTTGCAAATCTGAGGAGAGACCAGCCGCATGTGAAACTCAGGATGGAGATTTTCACAACATACAAATATTCCCTGCGGAATTCGTAAGTTCTATTGAAGAAAATGGTAAAAATGATTATTTTGATCAGCAAGAAACTAGAATAGAGGCATCAAAACTCGAACACGAGGTCGAATGCTCACGGTAACAAGCGATGAACTTGAACTTACGCGTGGTTTACGCGTTTCAGGTAAACAAGGTGAGCGCAGCGATTTTCAAAACATTGACGCAGCCAGTCGCGAAGTTTACAAATTCAAAAAAATGAGCGAGGGAAAGCGAGGCTGTACTACTACGAATTACACAGATGATGCCAAATCGGAGTTCAATAAGAAAGTCTGCTCGAAAATTAATGTTTATTTTAATGGATCCAAGCTGCATTATGATTTTTCTTGGAGGAGATTGCCGCCCAAGAATTGGAGATTTAGGAGGAAATTCGATCCTAAGGGATAGTATCAATCCAGAATTTTTGGTATCAAAAACTGCAACTTTCTTATCCTAATGACGATGGGTTTTTTTTACAGAATACGATAATATATTCTTTGATTTTCAGATTTTTTTTTTGTTGGTTTAAATTTTACTCGTCTTAACGGACTTTTCCGAAGGTCGGTGAATCAAGAATTATACATAAAAAATGGGACATTCATTACTGGAAAGTCCATCTAGAAAGAAGAAGAGGTTGAAAAAGTCAGCTTTGTAAGAAAATATCTTCAACATTTCTTGATCGTCTTATGTTTGGAGAAAATATGAATATTTTTTTTTCCTCCTGGAAAATTTTATTCGGTTTAGCTCCGTCTTTTTTCCTCCTGTCTTTCACGGTCCTCTTCGGTTTATTCAGAATGCATGCACGTACTTTAGTTTCATTATTTACTTATTTTTATTACTCTTGACTTTTTTATGCTTTTTGTACATGCTTGATATGTTTGTTGTGTATGTGTTGCATGTACCGGTACATACATGTTGCATTGCACGATTTCTGTAATTGCGCGATCAAGATGAAAAAAAGGCCAAGCTTCTTGATCACCTACTTTTACATCGAAATTTAGATTTTCAAGTCCCATTTTATCAAAGCAAAGGATTGGGCTAAGTAACGCGGTTCAAATTACAAAATCTAACCGTAGAGCAAATATTAATTTCAGTGACTTAAGGTGAATACTTTTATCGAGTCCTTCTTAGGTCTGTCTCTCATTCTCTTTTTAAGTCTTTAAGTTTTCTTTAGTTCTGCTGTTAATGGCAGAAACTCGTTACAGGTTTCGTTCTTCCTAAGGAAAAAGAGAACGTGGTGGAAAAAAGCTATTGCCCCCGTATAAATGTAGTTCCCAAGAATGTTTTTCTTTTACTCTCAAGAAAAAAAAAGAATGCCGTTTTGTGCGCTGCAATTTAGGTAACAGGAGAGTGAGTTCAAAATAATTTTTAGACTCTGATATTGAATACTTTCACCTGCTTCAGAATCGTTTTCTAAGAATTTTGAGAAGTATGCATTTCTAACTTTGTGGTCTCACAATGTATTTTTGAGTCCTGTTCCACTCTTTCTTTACTCTTTTATTTTCTTCATGATTTGCTAATTAAAGATTTTCTATTTCCATTGTAACGTTGATTAATTTTCATTGTGAATTACGACCGGGAACTAAACTAGAACTACCCAACTTCATTACTAATTTTATAAAATTGATCCTTTCTCTTAAAAAAGGTAAGGATTTTTCCTCTTCCTTGCAGAAATGTCAGGGGTACCTAAGCATAAACGAATTTTTAAACGCGCAGCACGTTGTGTGCAGCGTTGTCACATTTTGTTAATCCTGATTTTATGACTTTTTCATTTGTTTAATACGTATTTAATTATATCTGCAATTTTTACTTTTCAAACTTGCTTCCTTTCCGTAAGTCTTTCCTTATTTGTATCAATTGCGATACTTAAGTAAGCAATTGTTTCCTTCAAACAACCGTCCATTTATTAGGAATCGTCGTGTTAAGATGAAAATATGCACAAATTTACTGTAACAACAAAGAAACCCAGAACAGTTTTCGATTTTTTTTTACCTGGAAAAAATTTCGTGGTGGAGCCGGTGCTACTGCCCCCGCATATGAGTGGAAAGTAATTTCTACTGATTATTTGTTTTACTTTTAAGAAAAAAACCATCAGGTGCAATTCATCTTTCGATATAGAATTGGAAAGTAATTTCTTGTTATTTTTTACTTACATTGCCGTTATGTGCAGTAAATTGTAGATTATACAGGGTGTCCCAAACTTCCCTTCCACCCCATCTAAAATTTTACCTAATTAATATTTTGAAACGAAACTTTGGGAATGTTCATCGATCAATGTAAGCTACTTTTGAGGCCCCCCAAAATTTTCGGGGCCCCCCGTGGGGAGGGGCTGCGGACCCCAACTTTTTTTTTTCAAATGGCAACCCCTATCTTGTGATACCTCATTCGAAAGAGCATAAAAAACTAAGAATTTTGGCGCAAACCGCAGATCAATATCTTAATTTTTGACCGAGTTATGATAGGTCAAAGGTCAAATTTGACCTATTTTCAAAAAATCATAACTCCGGTTCAAATTATCGTAATGAAAAAAATAAAACGGGAAAATTTACCACATTGTAAGCACTTTTAAGGGAAAATCACAGAAATTACTTCAAACTAATTTTAAGGGGGGTTTCGGACCCCCAAATACGTCAATTCAAGGGTCATTCAATTTTCCCGCGAAATAAGCCAATTTCCCCCAGATTTGCCTCCATATTAGTTCAGTAAGGTCAAAATCAGTTCAACATTACGTTGGCAAGCCCCCAAATTTCGGAAAAAGTTAAAAAAAAAAATTTTAACGGTCAAATTTAATCACCTTTAATTTCGTTTTTTTTAACTTTTTCCGAAATTTAGGGACTTGCCAACGTAATGTTGAACTGATTTTGACCTTACTGAACTAATATGGAGGCAAATCTGGGGGAAATTGGCTTATTTCGCGGGAAAATTGAATGACCTTTGAATTGACGTATTTGGGGGTCTGAAACCCCCCTTAAAATTAGTTTGAAGTAATTTCTGTGATTTTCCCTTAAAAGTGCTTACAATGTGGTAAATTTTCCCGTTTTATTTTTTTCATTACGATAATTTGAACCGGAGTTATGATTTTTTGAAAATAGGTCAAATTTGACCTTTGACCTATCATAACTCGGTCAAAAATTAAGATATTGATCTGCGGTTTGCGCCAAAATTCTTAGTTTTTTATGCTCTTTCGAATGAGGTATCACAAAATAGGGGTTGCCATTTGAAAAACAAAAGTTGGGGTCCGCAGCCCCTCCCCACGGGGGGCCCCGAAAATTTGGGGGGCCTCAAAAGTAGCTTACATTGATCGATGAACATTCCCAAAGTTTCGTTTCAAAATATTAACTAGGTAAAATTTTAGAGGGGGTGGAAGGGACTTTTGGGACACCCTGTATGAATGATACTCTTGAGTTATATACCTCAAATTTTAGTATTTTCATGCTTTCCACAAATAGGAAATTTTAACTTAGTAGTAGTCTAACTAAGTGTTTTTGGCATCGTTTCAGAGGTCCTGCTCTCAGAGGGAGTTTCCTAATGCCGTCTTGGAATTCGCATCACTGACGAGAAACGCATTTCCGGCCCATGTCGCTTGAATAGTACACGTCAAAGATGACACCCAACCGAAGTGAGCCTAACTTCACTGTCCATGGCAGGCTGCAGGCCGGCTCATTTCTGTTGGTGCCTGTGGGATTTTGGTCATCCCGGTTCTCCGCTCGGAAGCATCTCCCTGGGCTCACGGGCTCATAAGGAAGATATCTAAGGTATCTCCATCCGTGGTTGGTGACGGTCGGCATCCCTTTACATCCCTGGGAAATTTCGCTGCATCAACTTTTCAGCGGACTCTGGCACATTTCTCCCGAGGGACTCGTCCTGTCGTCATTTCTCCTTGTCGGGCATACTGGGACATCCTGGTAGACACAATGCCGTCAAGTCAAGGGTGACCTTCAAACCTGGCTCACCTTACATCAACCTTTGTAGTCCAGTAAACGAAGGGAAAAAAGAGGGGGTTTGCGGAACAAATTAGTAACAAGCTAATTTTTCCCCCCATTGATAGTACCCATTAAGAGGACCATTTTCCCAAAAGTCCCCACCCCTACCCCCCTAGGGATTTTTGCTAGCCCCCCTCAAAGTTGAAAAATCCCCCTCTGATTTAAAGCGCTATAACTCAACCCCTAATGTAGCTAGACATCTCTGTTTTTTTTTAAAATGTCTGTCTTAATATGCTCTTTAAGAAATTTTTAACAATTATACAAATTTTCCCACAAGTAGCTGAAAATTTTGAAAAAAAGCGCAATTTTTTAGAAATTGAATTGCTACTTTTTCATAAAGAGCGTGATAACTTTTTTTTGACTGCAACTATGAACTTTTTAGTTATTAGAAACTTTGTAGGGGACGCAATTTCCTTTCAAATGGATCACTTGAAATAAGGATTTGGCCAATGAGTGGGGTGGGAGGAGGGCCGAAACATGACGCGGTGCGATGCAGCGCAGCGCCGTGCCGCGCCCAGCGCTGAGCGGTGCGCCTGGCGACTTGAGGAGCTGGCGATCGTCTTGATACATAAGTTGATTTCAATCGAAATCGTTATATTTTTTCTGAACATACTATGACTTGTGGCAAATATTTTGCCGTACTGGGAAAGAACGCCTCATGAATGTTTGAATGTTGCCGAATTTCCTCCTATACAATATTTTTCTATACCTAAGTAAAATTATGAATATTTTTTCAATACCCTTTCAGACACCGTAAACAAAACTGAGTATTCGATTCTCTGAAAATTTGTAAGAAACTACTTGCAGGTTTGAGGGAAAATTCTTATTATATCGGAGGAAATTGGGCAACGTCCGAATGTTCATACGGCGTTCTTTATTGGCATGGCAGTATTGCCTCGCTTCATTTGACTATGAACGGATTAAGATGGTGGCCGAAGCATCCTTAAAAACACGACCTCTCGATGAAAAGACGGTGCCGAGCATGTTGTGCAGCATGCCGCTTTCACTTTAATTCCTAGGAAAAATGAATGGAAATATCCTATAGACAAAGTGCCGACCAGCGGTCAAGTTCGGAATCTAAGGGTAGGAGCCAGGATGGCTCCAGGAGTCGGAGGATGTATTGTATGAGGCGCGCACTGAAAATGACCGCGGTGGAAGGGTTCATTCTCTCATTATGCTGCAAGAATGTGAGAGGATCGACGGAAGATGCCTTCTTAATCCTCTATTATTTTGCAAAAGTATGGTAAGGATGAGGGGAGAAGAGTCTTGCTGCATTTTGACTCTGAAAATGGGTTTTCAGGTCAAAAATTTTCACTTTCCCACCAAACCAACTCAGTCCTGATCCGTGGCTCCTAGCCGTCTGTTGAAATCTATTCGCGTCATTATCGTGCCTTTTCTGCTTTTCACTTCGTGTTTCATCGAGATCTTCAAAAATTCTCTACATCCGATTGCGCGATTCTGAGCTCAAAATCGAATAAATGTGCTGGAACTTCACCTTTTATTGACTATTTGCAAGAAATCAATAAAGTTTCGCTAAACCTTTCTTAACGGACATTAAGGTAATTTTGAGAGCTAGGAAACGTTTCGTGACATGTAAAAGTGTTCAGACCCGCAAATGTGTTACTCGATAATATATGCCTGTGACGTGAACTAAAATCATGGGAGCCGAACTCAGTGAACTTTTCGTAAGAATCGTGAACTTATTTTTGATAACGCAAAAACAAGCCGCGACAACAAGTTGAAATGTCCCACTTTAGCGACTTTTTTTGTTTAAAACTTGACGGAAACTGATTGAAATATGGATCCTGGACAGTGTTTAATTTGCAGTGATAATTTGGATTGTGGTGAAGTGGTCAACGTGTCAGCGGGACTGAGCACTTTGATCGCTGCTAGTGTTCAAAGAAAAGATGCGTTGGCTAAAAAACTGGATGGGTTATCGGCAGTTCAGTTGCATAAGGTGTGCAGGAAAAACTATACTCGTAAAAGTAGCATATTAGCAAGTCAAAAAATTCCTAGTGTTAGTGTAACAAGTGAAAATGACAGCGAACCGTTTCTGTTACGTTCATCCGTTGATAGTTTTGATTTTAAGCGGCATTGCTTTTTTTGTGGCGAGGAAGCGGTTACGAATGAAAAAACGCGGGAAGAATACAAAAAGAAAGTCAGAGAAGTGCAAACTTTTGAGATCAAGGATGCAGTTTTAAACCGGTGTTTACAGAGGAAGGATGATTGGGGAGACATTGTTCATACAAGAATCACAGCAGCTCATGATCTGGTGGCATCGGAGGCTCGTTATCACAGGGACTGTTATGTTAAGTTTTTGAAAGACGGAGTTGAAAAGTCAGTGGGAAGACCATCGAATGAAAAGCTTCAAAGAGCTTTTGAAAAGTTGTGTGTGTATTTAAATGACTCAGATGACTGTCAACATTTGGTGAGTGATTTAGTGGCATTAGTGAATAAAGATCTCGGATTTAGCTATCGTTACCTTAAGGATTTTATTAGGTTTAATCTGCATGAAAAGTTCGGAGATAGAATATTTTTTTTCTCGAGAAAGAGAGACCTGTATTTAATACTTGCAGATAGTAGCAGTAAATTAAAGGACCAGATGTATTTATCCAGAGACAACTATGAGAATGATGAACAAAAAATGGAAATTTTACAGGCTGCAGCTAATATTATTCGCAAAGAAATACTTTTTTTTCCTTATGAAAAAGATATCTATCCAACATCAGACGTCATAAGAGATGGTGGTCGAAATTTAATTCCAGAAAAATTATTTTTTTTTGTTTCTCAATTAACCCAACGTAAAAATAAAGCACGTGATGTTATGGTAGATATTGTCAGAAAACGTACTAATATATGTCACGCGATAATTGCAGCTTGTCGTCCTAGAACTTTCTTATCTCCCATTCATTGTGCATTGGGTCTTTACTTATCACGATGTTTTATATCTAGACATTTAATAGAGCTACTGAGTAACTTAGGTGTTTGCATCTCTTATCACGAAGTAGAGTTGTATCTAACAGCACTAGTAAATGCTGGCCGACCCCAGTTTGCACCAGAAGCTTTCTCCCAGTACGTTTTTGATAATGCTGACATTAATGTTCGAACAATTGATGGGCATGATACGTTCCACGCGCTAGGAGGCATTGAGGTAATCACACCATCAAAGTCTCTGATCCATAATCCTAAAATTCCAAGGGTAGCATCGACAAAATTTGAGGGAGCTTTTAACATTCCTATTCATCAGTATCCTCATGACAACCAAAAGCTGGGGTTGAAAAAATTTTCATTTTCAGATCTAGCATCAGAACTAGGTTTTAAGAAAGACGAAAATGAATCAAGTCCTAATATTATGAAGTTAATATCTTTGGATCCATTAAATTTACTTTGGCTGTCAGGAGTATCAGATGGAGAACTAGATGAAAATAACTTTTCTGGATGGCATGGTTTCATGCACTCAATATTCAGAAGTTCGAAATCTGAGGAGTTTGAATACCAGACCAGTTATATATTAGCTTTGCCTTTCATAAATTTAGATCCTGCAAATTTGACGAGTATTTTTTCTGCTTTGACTTTTGCGTCTCAACAAGCGAAGAAAGCTGGTAAAAGTTGTGCATTAGTTACTTTTGATCAACCTTTGTATGTTAAAGCTATGAAAATAATTGCTGATGACGATGATCTGTCCAATGTTCAAATTAGACTCGGTGGATTTCATTTATTACTTTCTTTTCTTGGATGCATGGGCAAATTTATGGAGGGTAGTGGAATCGAAGAATTATGGGGGACTGTTTACGGCAAGGCCACTATCAAGCACTTGATTTCAGGTCATGCTTATGCACGATCATATCGTGCTCATATGCTAACTCAGTCAGCTTTGATCGCAATTTTGTGTGAGGAATTTCCAGAAATCAAGTCGATACTCGAGAAAATTTCTGCTCTCAAAAAAAATTTAATCGATAAAAAACTTTCAATTGACGAGGCAATTGCTTCTGACACTGTAAAAGAAGCCGCTGAAAAATTTTCCGATGTAACTTCTGATTTGAGTCGAGGTAATCGAACGGCAAAACTGTGGTTGCAAGAGATAGCTTTAGTCGACCTAGTATTTCTTTTCATAAGAGCTGAACGTAGTGGTGACTGGCAACTTCATTTAAATACTGTAAAAGAAATGTTACCTTACTTTAATGCAGCTGGGCACTTTAATTACGCAAAATCAGCCCAATTATATTTACAGCAAATGACTGAGCTCGAGAAAAAATTATCGCCGGCCGAGTTTGAAAATTTTACTCAGAAGGGTTTCTTTACTGTACGCAGAAATGAAAAGTTTTTTACTGGGACCTGGTCTGATATGTGCATTGAGCAGTCTTTGATGAGGTCCTTAAAATCTGTTGGAGGCCTAACTCATGGGAGGGGGTTAAGTGAAAGAACCTTAGCTAAATACATTTTATGCGCTCCAGAATTTTTACAAATAAATGAATCCCTTCAACATTTTGCCGGTGTTTCTTCAGCCTCAAGTGAACAACATGTTGAATTAAGAGATAGCAGGATAAAAAGAGACCAATTCGATAGACTAAAATTTCTGTCCTGGCTTAAGCTTCATTCACCTTTCAAGCAAGAAAGTGACGATCTTGTGTGCATTGCTACGGGGCTGGTCGCAAGCAAAGATATTAACTGCGACGATGCTTTTAGAGTTGGGTTAAAATTAATGGGGAACAGTACGGGGAAAAATTTTGAGGAGGTAACATTACCGCGCAAATTGGCCGTCAAACCTATCGTTATGGCTAAAACTGGTGTAATAATTAAATCGGATGTTGTCAGTATTAATCCCGACCAACTTTTTAATAGGGTCATTTGTTTAGCAAAGGGAACAGAGGAATTTAAAACATACTTTAAGTACGAATTGAGCCCCTACCCAACTTCAATGTTTGTAAATAATATTATGATGAGAAAAAGTAAAAAATCGCGGTTCATGTCGTTGTTTTCTTCGGGTGTAATTGAAAATAAACAATTTAACGAGAAAATTCGACATGTCATTGACGGTGGCTACTTTTTAAATTCTGTTGTGTGGCCGAAGCTTGCTACTTACCGAGATATTGTCAATATGTATGTATCTTGTGCTCTTAAGCGATACACTGAGCATTCATCTTTTGTTTTTGACGGTTATCCTGCTTATTCAACCACAAAAGGTCAAGAACAATTAAGAAGAGCAAAAAAAACATCAGCCACAATAAATTTCAGTTTAGAAATGCAATGTACGAAAACGCAGGCTGAATTTCTCTCGAATTCACAAAATAAGAAAAAGCTCATTACAGCTGTCAGTGAGGAGTTAAAAAAAGTTGGGGTTGAGGTGTTTATTGCAGAGGCCGATGCAGATCGGGATATTGTCTCGACTGCCATTTTGAAAGCTGAGAGAGGAGAAACAGTTGTTATGGTAGGGACCGACACTGATCTTATGGTTATAATGTTAACATTAGTCAAGAGAAGGAAACTTCAAATTTTTTTCAAAATTCCTGGAACTTCAAAAAATCCTGCTACTTTATATGATATCACCAAACTAGTCGATGATTTTAAGCAGACTAGTTCTTTACTTCTTTTCGCTTATGCAATGACAGGATGCGACACCACTTCCGCTCTTTTCAGGACAAGTAAAATAAAAGCATACAACCTCCTAGTCAATGATTCTTCTTTACAAAAAGATGTTCTAATTTTTAATGAGTCGAATGTTGATAAGGAAATAATAGGCACAGTAGGCGAAAAATATTTAATTCATTTTTATGGGGGAGCCAACTTAACCCAAACTTTGGATGAGTGCCGCTTCATAATGTACTCAAGGAAAGTTGCAAAAATGTCTTTAAAATCTAAATTTGAGATGGCATCTCTTCCACCAACATCATCAGCGGCGAGACAGCACAGCTTTAGAGTTTACTATCAAATTCAAGTTTGGCTTGGAAATAGTTCTCTCGACCCGAGAGAGTGGGGATGGAAGGAGGAAGAGGGAAGCGATGGAAGAAAATTTCTATTACCTGTTCATTCTACATTAAATTTTGCGCCTGATGATGTTATACAGATGACCTCTTGTAACTGTAAGTCTGGTTGCGGCACAAACTGTAAATGTTTTAAAAAAGGGCTCTGTTGTTCAGCTATGTGTCGTAATTGTAGTGGCGTAACATGTAAAAATATATTATCAGCCGTCGAAGAATTTGAAGAGGACCATCTGTAGGTTTTTGCCTGAAATAGTTTTAAGTATCATCTTGAACTCGGCAACGGCTAATTTTATGTGTCCATTTTTGTTATTTTATGTCATTGATGTTTTGTTAATATTAATTTTTACGATGATTTCTTATTTTATTTGCTGTTCAATTAATTTTAACCTGAGAATCAACGAATGCCATCAATAATATACTACATCGCTTAAAAGGTAACATTTTTGTGATTCCTGTGTAGGCATTTTTTTTTGTATGAAATATTTGTTATTGCTCTAACTTTTCGCAGAGCTGTGTATTCTTTCATAAGGAAAACTATTAGGTAATTAAAGATATCCATAAATTTCCACCTCAATTTTAATTCTATACTCATTTATTCCTCATATTCAGTCATGTTTATTACTAAGTTTCAAAATGTTTCACTCTCAAAAAAAGAACTAAAAAAAGAAAGGAAGCGAAAACGCGTCCATGCGTCCAAGTGAAAACAGCTTCACTGAAATATAATGTGATTATTTATATGTAAACAGATTGAAAAATTCATGTTTTTGAGAGACAAAATTTATTTATAGTTCACTAAAATGTTGCCCTCTTGGAATTGGGGAGAAAAAATATTCTAAGAGTGAAGCATTGAGTTGTGACGTTTCTATGTGAGTGCTGCGTGTTACGCTGCGCTGCGCCGCGCTGAGCCGCGCTCCGCCGGACTTCGACCCCCCCCTCTCATCCTCACCCGTTGCTCCTACCTCAACTTCCAATACATCATTTTATAGGAAATTGCGTCCTCTAAAAATGTTCATATAAGTATAAATTCCATTTTTTCATCGATAACGGAGTTATTCCGATTTATTTAAAAAAAAATAATTCAATTTCATAAAGGACGACGGACCGGTCTTATGGGAAAAGTGGGCCCGGTTAAATCGGCTGGCGTTTTGATATGTTGTAGGTCTTAACCTACTGATCAAAAGTGTCAATGGGCATTTCTCCCTATCTCGAAGTTTTACCCCCCATTTTGGGGGTCAAAGTTGCCAATTCGGCGTATAATTGGCAGTTTTGACACCCGGGTTTATTGGTCGCCCATGAGATTCTTTGATGGTTTCTTGAGTCTTGTGTATCCTCTGAATAGGCTAGAGACCATCCGAACTCAAAAACTGACAATTTCGCCTCATGGGTAAGGGGGGGGGGGGGTGTTCACGCCACCGATTTCAGAGTCGGCGAGCCGCATTAAACCGATTCTTTTGCCATGTTTTGGAGAATTTTTTATGCAAATGATTGCGACTGCATCTTAAAAGGTCGACTAAGATGCAGCTCAGAATATACCCCCGGGCGGGAGGGGGGGGGGGGTGCGACCGAACTCGAGCAGCGTAACTGGCTTGCGCGGGTCGGATCAAACCGATCCTTCTATTATGTTTTGGAGAACTTTTTTGCAAGTGACTCAGGCTGCTTCTTGAAAGGTGTACTAAGATGCAGCTCAAAATATACCTTCCCCCCCAGGGGGGGGGGGGGGGGGAGGCGAAAACTGGGCTCTCGCGAGTTGCATCAAACCGATGATTTTGTCATGTTTTGGAGTTTTTTTTCCATCCCAATGAAACAGACTGCATTTCGGAAGGTCGACTGAGATAGAGCACGAGATGAAGCTCAAAATATACCTCCCCCCCCCCCCGAGGGGGGGGGGAGGCGAAAACTGGGCCGAAAAGCCGACCGAACTCGGGCAGCGAAAGTTGCCCGAGTTTGATTGTTGATCGGTTGATGAGTTGATAGGTTGACCGATGATTTTGTCATGTTTTGGAGTTTTTTTTTTTTTTTTTATCCCAATGAAACAGACTGCATTTCGGAAGGTCGACTGAGATGGAGCACGGAATATGCTGTATGAGAAAGGAGGCTTCTCAATCCGCACCCTCCCTCGCAATAGGATCTCTCAGCATAGGTCAGTGTGGCACTGACACTAGTAGAGTGACACTTTTGAATGTGGCTAGGACGATTAAAACTTCATACCGTTTAACGCATCATTCAATTTTCAGCATATCCTGATGCATTTCAGAATTTCGACGAGGGGAGGGGTTATTTGCTTTTGAAAAGAAAAAAAATTAAAAAGAAGAAGTACATGACCTTGTTTTTTTTCTTAGATTTTTTGATTACTTAAAAAAATCTCAGCGAGCTCGCCTCACTTTCTGCACTGAGAGCTTCCAGGATTTGATCCATTACTTATGGAGCTCCAGTAGAAAGAATGAAAAACCCAGAACTCGTCAAATACCTTCAGAACTGATTGCATTGCATATATTGCCTTTTTGCGAATGCTTTGCTTTCTTCCTTGCCTTTCTTGACATTCTACAAAACTGTTTAATGCTCGATAATAATGTGCGATTTCATTTCAAAAATCACCTAGATGATATATTTCTGAAATCAACCGACGTTATATACGTCTCAGCCGTACGAATCATCTGCACCATTAGCTTTCACTTATAGAAATATTGGGCTCAGTCGGAAATGCGTGTCAGCTAAAACGACCCTCGGAATTATGTATGAGTGATGGTGGTGGTAAAAAATGCCACTATACTAGTGTCAGTGCCACACTGACCTATGCTGAGAGATCCTATTGCGAGGGAGGTTGCGGATTGAGAAACCTCCTTTCTCATACAGCATATTCCGTGCTCCATCTCAGTCGACCTTCCGAAATGCAGTCTGTTTCATTGGGATGGAAAAAAAACTCCAAAACATGACAAAATCATCGGTTTGATGCAACTCGCGAGAGCCAGTTACGCTGCTCGAGTTCGGTCGCACCCCCCCCCCCCCCCCCCCTATCGCCCGGGGGTATATTCTGAGCTGCATCTTAGTCGACCTTTTAAGATGCAGTCGCAATCATTTGCATAAAAAATTCTCCAAAACATGGCAAAAGAATCGGTTTAATGCGGCTCGCCGACTCTGAAATCGGTGGCGTGAACACCCCCCCCCCCCTTACCCATGAGGCGAAATTGTCAGTTTTTGAGTTCGGATGGTCTCTAGCCTATTCAGAGGATACACAAGACTCAAGAAACCATCAAAGAATCTCATGGGCGACCAATAAACCCGGGTGTCAAAACTGCCAATTATACGCCGAATTGGCAACTTTGACCCCCAAAATGGGGGGTAAAACTTCGAGATAGGGAGAAATGCCCATTGACACTTTTGATCAGTAGGTTAAGACCTACAACATATCAAAACGCCAGCCGATTTAACCGGGCCCACTTTTCCCATAAGACCGGTCCGTCGTCCTTTTGAATTTGTTTTAAAATTTTCTTAACGATTCCTTGATAAATTTTGATAATCAATGGTTTCATTTTAACGTACGTATCAATACGAACAATTTAAAAAAAAAATTGAGGTGTCTAACTATAATAGGAGCCAAGTTACAGCAGTTTAATTGGAAGGGGGGATTTTTCAACTTTGAGGGGGGCTAGCAAAAATCCCTAGGGGGCTAGGAATGGGGACTTTTGGGAAAATACGCCCCACAGTGGGTATAATCAGTGGTAAAAATTTCAGCTTGTTACTAATTTGTTCCGCATAAATCCCTTCGTTTACTGGACTATTGGGCGAGTTCAGGCACGTTCTTCCTGAGCGGTCGTCGGAACATCAGGCCGGCAGACATCCGAAGGTACAGTGGCTTAGCGCCAAAAAAGGGCCAAATGCTGCAAATCGTGATTCAGTTTTGCCACTTTGGGTGATCAAACTAGATGATATTTTAAGCGTCTTGAGTCGAAGAGGCATTTCCAAAATGGTGGCAGATCCAAGATGGCGGCCGGCGCGTACTTTGAGCCGCTCTAGATCGTGACCCGCTCAACCGATTTTAAATTTTTTTTTTTTGATTGAAAGATAATTTTAAGGATCATATGAAAAACGTACAATTTTTTTAATTTTAAGAATATACACGGTGTTTTTTCCACAAAAACCGGGTTTCGCGTGTAGAAAAAAATCTTATAATTCGCATAATTAAGGTCACTTTAAATACTCACCATGTAAAAGAGCATCTTTTAAGCTTTCCAACGATATATTACATGATGGGTCTATAATTTAAGGTTTCCGCGCCACTGCGATCCGCGCGGCGGCGGCACAGCCGCGGGCCTGCATAAATTAGTCCACGGGCATATGTTGAAAAGAAGCCTACCGTGGAATAGTAAATGGAGTAAGTGTGGAAAATGGCCTAATCTCTTCTTTTCGATGTGTATAAAAATAATTTTGATGTTGTCAAGCTCAACTTTGCGTCCAACCCCTCCAATTCAACATGGCGGCCAAAATGGGGGCTCGGGGGTTGAAGATGTTGGAATTTGTTTTTGATGTTGTGTATGGGTATGGGGTCCATCACTATGTAATTTTGGTCGTAGAATCCGAATTTGAGGTCCAAAATTGTCTCCGGCTCAAAGGGATGCCCAAAATCCAATATGGCCGCCAAAATTTCCACGATAGGGTCAAGTCTCCGAGAGTTGCGTAAAAGTGCCGAGTTGGGTATCTTTCCTAGGGTTTTTTGGGTCGTAGATTTCACTGATGAGGTCAGAATTTTACTACAGGTTTATTGAAGCCCAAAAATTTCGAGAAAAACCGCTAAGTATCGAAGCGGGCCGACCAGGCCGGCCCGGTGGGACAAGTCCCGAGCCGATTTAAAGGAGCGAGTCTGTCTGGTTGGCGCAGCCTCTTGGCGATCGCCGACAAGCCGTTGCTCAAAGCCCGGGGCCATCCGCGCAGACCCGTACAACCCCAAACCTAAACGGCCTCGGGCACGGACTCGTCGCCGAGGGGTTAGCGAGGCTGCTCGCCGGTCGTGGTTGAAGCCGTCTCTACTCCGCAGCCGTCGGGCGGATCACCGGTGCTGTATGCCGTGCAACTCGATGGTGGGGAATTTCGCGCATCGCTAAAGTCCTTGGGTGGGGGCGGTCGTTAAGTGACTCTTCTTAAACGGGCACTTTGCAGGCTTTGTCTGGAGAAGATCGTCCCCTTGGCGCTAGGAGCAGCGTTGCTGAGGCTTGCAGAACGTCTCCCACGCAATCGTAATATGGCGGCCAAATGGCTGGCGTTGCGGGGTGAAATATTTTTTTGAGGCTCGTATCGTCGAGTGAGATGTCCCTGCATGGGTTTTTTGGGTCGTAAATTCCACAAATGAGGTCCAAATACCCAAACAGGCCCATAAAAGTTCTCTAGGAACCAAAGTGGTGGCCAACATGGCTGCCGCTTAGATAGTGAGAACGGTAGAGAAGTTACCTTTCATATAATGATGAATTTTCGTGTATGTTTTGTACTCCGCTGATTCCGTCCTCTAGTACAAGCGGGATCGTTATTCCTGCGAAAAATAGTTTTCCGTAACCCGCCGTGCATGACTCAGTTGACCACAGGAGATTACCCGGGCTCGAAGTCATGTTAGAGAAGAAAGCCTTTCCCCTCATTGATTATGAAGGGCCGTTTGTAAAAAAAGTGTCAACTTCTTCCGGAGAGAGAGAAAGACTGGAGAGAGAGAAGATGGCTGGGGAGAGGGGGTGAGAGGGCAGGGAGAGGAAAAATTGGCAGAGAGAGAAAAATAGATAGTAGAGAGAGAAAAAAATTAGCGAGAGAGAGATGAATTATTCATGGCGAAAATAATTTCTCCGCGGAAAATAATTTCACCCGAGGTTGAATTGCTGTTCTAATGTTCAGGATTGAGGTTATACCCTCAACGGTGCCATCGGTTGCACCGGCCGATTTGCTCCGTTGCCACATGGATATTATTTACAAATGGATGTTATGTTGGTAGTACTTGGAAGTGTCTGACAGTCTTGTCTTGGCGGGCTTGGTGCTTGGCACATGCTTGGTATGTAATTGGTATGTACTGATTGTGAGCTACACGTGCTACCTATACACAGAACAGAACAGAACAGACTTAGACTTGTTCTCATCCTCATTCGCATTCCTTACTCTCGCATGGTGCAATTCATTTCAAAGATCGTTTTGATCAACGCTTTTTCTTGGTTCTTTCAGTGTTTTGTGCTTTCAGCTTGTTAAATAACAACTAAATCAGTCAAGTCCAGAGTTTCGAGCTTTCCGTAATCAGTTAGTAAATGCATTTACTGTGCAACGAGTCAACCGGAATTTGTATCTTAGGTAAGAAAATGATGGATATTGTTAATTTTTTTCACAGAGTCTACAGATTAGGATCGATTTTATCAGAAAAGCACCAAGGTTTTGGATACGTTACAAATTTGTGTATCTCCCATGGGACACTTCCAAGTACTACCAACATAACATCCATTTGTAAATAATATCCATGTGGCAACGGAGCAAATCGGCCGGTGCAACCGATGGCACCGTTGAGGGTATAACCTCAATCCTGAACATTAGAACAGCAATTCAACCTCGGGTGAAATTATTTTCCGCGGAGAAATTATTTTCGCCATGAATAATTCATCTCTCTCTCGCTAATTTTTTTCTCTCTCTACTATCTATTTTTCTCTCTCTGCCAATTTTTCCTCTCCCTGCCCTCCCCCCCCCTCTCCCCAGCCATCTTCTCTCTCTCCAGTCTTTCTCTCTCTCCGGAAGAAGTTGACACTTTTTTTACAAACGGCCCTTCATAATTGATATCGCATCTTCTCCGACCGTATCTCTCACATCTTCGTTTCCCCTCATTGCAGCATGCATCAAATTGCGATTATCCGGAATATACGATCACACGTCATATCTGATCGAATCCGTCGCCCACTTTTACTGATACGGAAGACAAGACTTGTCTCACTGGGTCAACAGTCGGTTAGTTTAATTTCATTTCGAAGAGGACAGAAGATCCATCGCTCTTGGCGCCCTGGCCCTGCTGATATCTAGGCGCCAGTGTAAGGCGCCATACAAGCCGGGGGGGAGGGGGGGGGGGCAACCAGCCTTTGTGTTTGAGCTAATTGAAAATTACTTCGATTTTTTGTTTCTTTTTAATATTACTTTCTTTTTAAAAAGTCAAAATATTCAAAACTTGTGTAACACAAGTCGTTTGTTATGGATCACTTCCTTTTATCAGGTATTGTCTTGATTATGATACGAAATTAAAAAAAAATATTAATCATGTTTCAATCGTGTTTAATCTTCATAGTATTTTCTTTCCTTTTATTTAATACTCGTCCCCCCCCCCCAAAAAAAAAGAAATATTTGATATAAGGGCATAACTTGATAAGATAAAGAAACTGTAAATAATGCTTCAGTCGTTTGTGGATGAAATATTTTGCTCTTACGAAAGCTTTCGTGAATAGTACTAAATAATGCTATTGAAGATTTTTATTAAATTTAAATTAAATGTATTTTCTGTCTCAAGCAATGAGTTCCTTCCAATAATGTGATCAATTCAAAGAATAAATTAATCAGGAAGAAGAAAACTCCGAAATAAAGATGTAAGTTTTGTATCTTTGAAATTAAAATAATTTATATCATCAGTAGAGGAGTAGAAATGAAACAGCATTTTAAAAAAATCATAGGTCAACAGAAATGTAGAAACAAAGTATAACAAAAATACATCAATACCAACAAAATAAAAAAGTTGAAGCCCAAAGCATTTCAAAGCTATAGTCTGGCTCCTTATGAGATTTCTTTACTTCATTTGACCTAATTGTAAAACAATTTAATAAAAATAAATACAATCTTCTACGCTATATTTGACACGCCTGTCCTTGAAGACGTATTGAAGAAATCTAAATCCTCAATATTAGTTAACTTTGGTAGAAAGCATCTCGCCAATTGTTAGGAACCAAGAGGAAATAATGAGAAAGCTAGAAAAAATTATTTTTTTCAGGGTCAACGGTGGGCCAAACGCCAAATATTCAACAATAAAATCGAGATGTTGTAAAACCAAGTAATACTGAGAATGTTGAGAGGAGGATGGCATATCTCTTGCCGAAAGAGCTAAGATGACCTTGATTAGCATTTGAAGCACCCAAAAGGAAGGAACTTCACAGGGGTTGGTACCCTATAGCTTATTTGACTTAAATATCTAACACGATTAACTGACTGTTTAAAAAAATAATGAAGATTTGGCAATTAAAAACAATACAACTATTCTCGCAAGATGGATTGCATATGAAAAATGTAAGACGCAATGGCGTGAGTCGTGAACTCGCAATGCCCCGCTCTAGTTTAAGCAACATTACAAATAAGACAAACGGAAACAAACACAACATGGAAATAGAGGGAGAAAAAGGATGCGCGTTAACGACGGCGCAGAGATACAACTATTCGTGCTTGAAGGACGTCCGTGCTGCGTCTGAAAAATTGAAGGCGCGATGGCGCGAAACGTGAGTTCTCAATGCTGTGCTATATTCTGCCGATGAAGTGTCGCTCAGATTCGGAAGGGAAGTTTAAAAAGTGGCCCGAACACATCTCTCCTACCTTCGGCTGTGTTATATTCACGTAGTGCTTGAAGCACCATTACGAATGAGACAAACGGAAACGAACACAATATGGATGTGGAGGGAGGGAAAGGGTGCGCGTTTACGACGGCGCAGAGATACAACTATTCGTCCTTGATGGACGTCCGTGCTGCATCTGAAAAATTGAAGGCGCGATGACGCGAAGCGTGAGTTCTCAATGCTCTGCTGTATACTGCCAATGAGGCGTCGCTCCGATTCGGGAGAAAAGTTAAAAAAGAGGCCCGAATACGTCTTCCTTGTCGTCGGCTGTGTTGATACTCGTTATTTCTTATTTTTTCAGGTTCTTGTCTGATTATTTTTTAGGATGGATTTTTAGACCCACGTCTTAAGCTCGTGTAAACAGCAGCACTGACGCGGTTCTCATGGAAATAATGGTGCTTAGATGCTTCTAAAGGCTTTAATTTTTTATGTTTTCCTAAATTTTAGAAGTCTGTCGGTCACTTCAATACGTTCAATTTTACAATTTTTACTCAGTACGATTAATAAACTTTGAACCTGAAAATAGCGTAAACTTGTGCTGCTTTGCCAAACTTTTCTGAACCCCTCTCCGAGAAGGGAATGCTCTTAGAAAACTCAAATCGTGGTAATTGTTACACAAGTTTTGTCAGTCAAGCAGGAGTGAATTTCAGGCTTTGGCATTAAGCTCAGTGCTAGTTTTGATCAAAATAAGCAACGAATTCATGTAGTAGAAGACCCTATCCAAATTTTTCAGGTTTTTCAATAAAAGTTCAGCATAGAATACTAGGGTATGAAGTTAGTCACATTGAAATTATGAGCATAGAGGCATGAGCTATTACTGTTTCTAATTAAGAGGTCTAATTTCACCATTCCAATTTTTCTCCCAAGTTTTTGGTAATTTAAGAAGAATAATACAATTTCTCTTTCATTGCTTGTTTTCAAAAATACTCATTAAAAAACACTTAAATGATAATGTTCTGCCTGAGAATTTCACCAAAAGTTTGAATAAAAAAGGAAATCACAGTATTATCCAGAATAAATATCCCACGCTATCCTGAGAGTCCACCTCTACGTAAAGACAAACTCTCCATGCAAAGATAGGAAGCAAATACATTGTCAGGGCTGCCACTTTACTTGGGGACTCTAAAAGCACGAGCAGCAACGAAAGCACGGCAACCCTTAGGGTTGCCGTGCTTTCAGTTACCCTGCTAATATATTTGTTCCCTATCTTTGTATGGAGAGTTTGTCTTTACGTGGACGTGGACTCTCAGGATCATTACAGCCTCAACTTTGAGACCGTTTTTGGAGCTTGGGAGTTGATTTCAGAGAAAATCAGTGGGACCATCGTGTTTCTCACGGACTTTTACATAAGAATCAATAGTAGTGGGGCCGATAAGCGTAACAATCGTGCACTTCTGGAAGAAAGCATGAAAATTTCAGGGATTCATCTCTACCCTATAGACATTCGATTGAGACATAGACCCCAAAAATCTGAGCCCCCTGGGGGGACAGGGGGGCCAACAAATTTTGAATTTTGAATAACTACGGAACGGCTAATGTTAGCGTAATTTTTTTACAACAGAACGATGGGAAATTTTATTAGGAACAAAACTGGTTCTTATGAATTTTTCCGTGGGATCGATATTTTAGGCGTGAAAACGGGAAAAACCATCGGGGGACGGGGAGCCGGCCGTTCTGAGGCAGATCCGCGCGCTGCGCTGCCTGCCCGGGACGCGCGCGGCGGCGCGGTACGGTGTTGCCGACGAAACAACCGCTTGTCTTTGTTTAATCTCAACGATGCGCAGTTTTAAAAATATTATGAATATATCTTACTACCTATGAAGCCTAAAAAAGGCTTAACTTTTGCAGGTAATATAATATGTATGTATACAAGCGAGCGGACGGCAACGGAAGGAGAAGGGGTTAGGTGCTGGAGTTCTGGATTGCTTTGTTGTATGGATGGATTTGTCAAGTTCAAGTATTAAAGCATCCAAGATAACTGTATCAGTCATCAGTTGAACGGAATAAAATCTGACGTACAGTTGTCTCGGGAAGGGGGGGGGGGGGGCTAAAAGTCACACATCTTATTTGTATACCACGATGACCTGAAAAATGATTTTGAAGTGTTTGTACCGGGATGGTATCTAAATATGCTTACCAACCCTAAAGTTCCCGGGAGACGGCTTCTAGCCAGACTTTCAAGACAGGGAACCTAATTTTGTAAAAAAAATGAGTAAAAAACAAGCATGCTTATTCTCTTCTCTTGAAGGAACATTTTGGTACATCATTGCTACGTATAGGCATTTTTTTAAGAGGACCAAAACCACATTCAAAACTTGCTCTAAGAAACGCCAAAAGAATCTTGAGAAAGCTTGATAGGGATAAAAAACCCCCCAAAAACCATTGTTGGACTGCTTCTTGTATAAGTATAAGGAATATTATTAAGTAATAATTAGCCGCCAATATCCGCTAATCTGCAAAAACGGTCCGTTTGAGTGATATGAAGTCGCGCCTACTGGGAACATATCCTGCTCTTATGTCATCAATAAAATCTCGCATCTTACAATTTCCCTCAATCTCGGTAATTTTGCAACTGATTACCGATTACTGATTTTGACTGATTTGTTGATACTTTGACAAGAAATTGACCCTCTGATAATCTCAGAAGCTAATTTGATCAGTGTTATACTGTGCGATAAAGTTTAAGGTGTGCGTTTTGTGCAATACATATTTCGCAAGTCCCGTTTCTTGAAAATTGTCTCCGACATACCTAGAATTCTTCCATGAGCTGTACACAAATAAAAAATTGGTACGAGATTTGCGGGTTAAAAAAGAAGAAATGCAATGAATTTCTTCCTGAGGTACTGGTCCCTCTCAGGGGTTCTTTAAAGGATCAGAACCTGCATATGATAAATAAATTTCCTCCTATATTAATATTTTTTTCAATACAAATGTTACCAACTCCACTCCAAACTCCAAACTCCATAGAACAAAATGAAAGATAATATACATGGATTTTTATTACTGCTGAATTCCATTTTTTATGTCTTGTGGTTAGTATACCAATAATAATCTTCAAGTGTGACTCGATAAAAAGAAGCGATAGTATTCAGATATCTTCTTTTTTATTATTCTTTTGATATACCTATCGTTCTATTTTGTGAAATATGAATATTTGTTGAATATCTGAAAGAGTGGGAAGTTCATGAAAATGAATACGTCTGTTGACTGGCTGGAGTAAAAAAGAAGAGAAAAGAACACTGTCGGAATGTTCCGTATGTATCAGTACCTATGCAATTGCGAGAAACCAATTAACATGAACGAAAAACGATATTAGAGGAAAAGGAAGGAAATCTGGGCACCTTAGTGGCAAGGGACTGTGAAGCCCCCCTCCCCCCTCCTCACTCCTCAAGTAATGTCTTTGCGTCAAGTATTGCAGAATTCTTGCTTATGTAAGCAGCTCATGTTCCCATTCGCCGAAAGTAGCATGAAAAATAAGTTAAAAATAAGTTATCAAGGATCCCATTTCCAGTAGTCATGAAAAAGTGGGTCAAAATCTATTGAAATCTTTATCCACTTAAAACTTATTTCGCTCTAATACCTTAAAAAATGTAATCCTTTACAAAAATTCCGTAAGGAAAGGGTAATTTACTCTGTACTGAGGTCGGAAAGGCTCTGTATTCATGGAAAACAAGGCACGTGATGCGCGATGACCGATCCCTCCTATTGACTCGGCGCTCTCACATTGGAGTCTTTCGCCTTTTGCTTGCTTTTATTTATTACTAATATAATATAAAGTAAGGCTTATATTACTACGGAAAAGTATTTAGGCAGTACGGTAAATTTATAATATTTTTAAAACTGCGCATCGTTGAGATTAAACAAAGACAAGCGGTTGTTTCGTCGGCAACACCGTACCGCGCCGCCGCGCGCGTCCCGGGCAGGCAGCGCAGCGCGCGGATCTGCCTCAGAACGGCCAGCTTCCCGTCCCCCGATGGTTTTTCCCGTTTTCACGCCTAAAATATCGATCCCATGGAAAAATTCATAAGAACCAGTTTTGTTCCTAATAAAATTTCCCATCATTCTGCTGTAAAAAAATTACGCTAACATTAGCCGTTCCGTAGTTATTCAAAATTCAAAATTTGGGGGCCCCCCTGCCCCCCCCCAGGGGGCTCAGATTTTTGGGGTCTATGTCTCAATCGAATGTCTATAGGGTAGAGATGAATCCCTGAAATTTTCATGCTTTCTTCCAGAAGTGCACGATTGTTATGATATTTTCCACTTATCGGCCCCACTATAGTCAAATCGCAAATTCCTCACACATGCAACACCTCCATTAATCCATCTCCATGTTTGGCGCTAACATTTAGCGTCAAATCTTTGACACTAACTAAACTATAAAAAAAAAGACGGTTAAAATGCTAAAAATATCCGAAAAATAACGATCTGTAGGTGCTGTGCGGGCCGCGTTAAATTTTTTTTTCCAAATCCTTTTGGCGTTTTTTTAGCATATGGAACCATTTTAAGACCGTGCAACATTTGATTTGATTTAAACAAGTAAGTCTCACCCTCGGGGGAGGGGGGTGGTGGACAGATTTGACCGTTCTACCATATAGTATTCTTGTAGTTTAGACACTAAAGCATTAATAAGCGCCCATATTAGCTCAGTAAGTTACATATTTTAGGAATAGTAGGCACTTAAAAGTCACTGATCATAGAAAAACACAGGTCTCCAAAAATGAAAAAAATGGTGGAACACGGTGGACTTTATGGTAGACTAGATAGTTGACAAGCTTCTATGTAATTTGTATTGCTGAGTTCAAAATTGACCTTAGTTTTTTTGCGTTGACCCATTATCTTCCCACAAAATGGGGTTTCTAAAAAAAATGGAGTTTTTTGTGGGGAAATTCAATTTTGATTCAATTTTTTTGGGAAAACGGTGCATAATATTTAAAATCAAGGCCATTTTCGGATTCAGCAGCTAAAGTTACTTCAAATCAGACTTTAATGGCACCCATCCTTCATTGTAATATTTATTTAAAAAATAAAATAGGAGCGAAAATTTTGAGTTACAGCTAAAAAAAATCTAGTCATATGCTATTAATATTTGATAGCTTGGCCTTGGCTGTAGATGACCTACTGCGGGCGCTTAAGCATGAACCTAACTTTTATTTTCAAGGGATCCATTTCTCATCCAATATGTCCACGTTGTGGCTCACTACACCTCTCAACACTGTTACAGTCAGTGGCGTGACGTGCTTTATGATATATCGATTGATCTCTCATATAAATCTATGGAAAAAGATCGATAGACAGGGTGTTTACACCTCAATAATCGATTCTTTACCATGGCTTCAAATGGAGAAATATCGATAATCGATTAATCACGCCTCGCCACCGATTGCGGTGTGGTGAAGAATGGGGAAAAGATATGGAACCGGAGGGAAGCCTCGAAGGCATACAGCTATCACCGGCTGGCCTGACCGTGGAGACAACGATGAAAGTAGGGGAAAGAGGAAAAGAGCAAGAAAATAAACGTGGGATTCCCAATCGCTGATAACTGATAAGTCGTGAATGTAGAATCGGTGCGAGAGCTATTATTCTGTGGCCACTATAGCGGTGCACTAAAGTGTATGGCGGGTTACGGAAAACTATTTTTCGCAGGAATAACGATCCCGCTTGTACATCGGAGTGGTAGCGGTAGTGGTCTGTAGTACATCTAGGACAATAGGACATGCCCAAGAGCGTATTTCCTGATTTTTCCCAAGAAGATACTTTTCTCGATGAAAGGACAAAATACATTATTCTGAATACAAATCTTATTCGTTCGTTTTCCATCTGAAAAGTAGGGTGAATATTTTGTATATGTCCGGTAGGACAAATCATGTGTACTTTTGATTGATTAGAATATCTCACTGAGTCTACCAAGTAATTTACTTCAACGCTGTCTTAGAAAAACACCTTACGCATTCATGGTGCTGTTAAATCTATATAACCGAAATGTATTACAATTATTTTGTGAGGATGAAAAAATTAAATTCAACCTCAGTGTTGGGCACGAATAAATTACTGAACACAATGAAAATTAATTCTAGTTTACGATTTGTAGCAATTTCGTATGCAGATAGTGTTCATTTTTTGCTCGCCTCATCCTTCTAAACAGCAGGAACGTGGATTTAACAATTGAGAAGCTTTCCGGAAAAAAGGCACATTGCAAAAAATTGCGTATGAGAAAAATGCTTCATAAATTTCCATCATTACTTTCTGGTCACTGGTGATAACTTACATCGGAGCTTCGACTCCCGATTTCGAACGTAAGTCACAGTCAGTGGCCATAATTATAATGATGGAAACTTCAAATGCATTTTTCTTAAAGGCCATTTTTTGCTATATGTGCCCTTTTCCCGGAAAGCTCCTCAATTACATAGACGTATTGCTGAGTATGAGGCAAGGATCTCATATAGTTACTCTAGGAGAAATATTAGGGCTGAGCCCGGATACCCTGCTGAAATTGGCAATAGGAGCCCGATGTTCAAAATGCCATAGAAATTCTTACATCCGGTTACAAAAAACGATCGAATTCGTATAGGTAGCTGGTTTTAGAAAGCGAATGAAATCAAACAGCCGTGCTAAACAGTTTATTGCCTAACAATAACTTTATCGCCATCGTTTATCAAATACTGTAAGAAACAGCGTATAGCCGTCAAAAGATGCTATAAGAAATCTTGTGGCCGGCTATAGGTCTATGGCATTTGGGAACATATGTAGATTCTAAAGCCAATTTTTACCAGGGTAAAGATATTCTCTTTTCCCTATCGAATGAAGATTTTCTAGAAAATTGCAGCATGATAGGAGAAAATGGATACCATTTCCGCCTTTGACAGTCAAATGTACAGTCAAATGTCCTAAACCTTACGTGTCAGAATTTTTTCTGCTTGCGTTATTTTAGGCCGGACACAGTCCAGGACCACGAGGACAAATAGAGAGCTGACCCGAGGAGTGCAGCTTTCGTCATCCCAACGCCCCCTCGGTCACCCTTGGGTGTTCAGCGGACGAAGGGGTATTCCAACCATGGAGAACAGGATTCTCACCACAATTTTAAAAATAAGCTGAGGTTTAAGCTAAATCAATACAAAAAAGTCAGCCATCAGCCAATCCCTGTGCGCAGTAGTGGTATAATATCGGGGTGTTCGAGGGGAAATTAAATTTTCCAAAAGTGTATCCTCCTCCCCCTAAAACGCATTTGTCGGACATTTCGACTCCTGCGACATTCTTAATGTTAGAGAACAGTAAGGTAAACCAAAACTGGTTTAAGCAGCCAATAAAGTACAAAATATATGTCCACCCTATCATATGCACCGAAAAATGTTTACCCTTTTTTTGAGCACAAAACGGAAAAATAAAATTTTGCGTTGTGCAAAGGAGAAGATTTGTCGTACCCATGGACTATAACATTTACCCATAAACATCAAAGATTTTGTTCCGTGTGATGAATTTGCAAAAATTTCATTCAAAATACACAGTGTATAAAATTGTCAAGAGACGTGTAGCATTCCTGCAATCATTGAACAGACAATTCCATGCTGAGTCGCAGGATTTTCCCCCAAACATTTTACTTTTTTGCCGTGTCCATAACTGCAAAATGTTCTGAGTATGAGTAAGTCGTACATTTTCTCCAAAAGGAAGTGTGGATTGCGAAATCTCATGAACATTGGAAATTACATGGTAGACTTATCCACTTCACTTATTTTCTTGACATTCTGGACTACATCTGGAATCAGCGGAGTACAAAACATTCACGAAAATTCATCATTGTATGAAAGGTAACTTCTCTACCGTTCTCGCTATCTGAGCGGCAGCCATGTTGGCCACCACTTTGGTTCTTAGAGAACTTTCTTGTAGTCCGGGGGCATACGTAATCCCGTGTGCAGATTCGTGAAGGCATATTGTGTGATACATCAATCTCTTCGTTTTGATGTCTAGAAAAAGAAAATCGATGATGGCCATCTCAAATTTCATACAAACCCCCCCAAATTCAAGATGGCGGCCAAAATGGCGGTTTTGGGGTACAAAAATTTAAAGTTTGCAAATACGTCGTGTCGGGTGTCGTTTCTTATGTATTTTTGATCGTAGAATCCGAATTTTCAGTCAAAAGTTAGCCCAAAGGTCATTTTTAGGCCAAAATCCAAGATGGCGTCCAAAAATACCTCTTACGGGTACTAATTTGCCTACTCGGGTCTACATGCATTGTGAGGTATCAATTATTAGGTTTTCAGGGTCGTAGAGTCCGAAAATGAGGTCCATTTTCCGCTGCGGCTCTCAAGAAGCCCTAAAATCAAAGATGGCGCCCAAAATGGCCGCCGGTCTTGCGGATGAAACTGCCATTTAAGGCAGCTATAACAAACAATACGTTCAAAATTAAGTTTCTTGGGTCAAGAAGTTCGAATAGGAGATCAGATGTTTACTCCTACAAAAAATTAAGCCTCCGAATCGAAAATCGCTGCCGACATTGTTGCCAGTTAAAGGCGCAGACCGGTAAATGACTGATATTAAGAGATTTGCCGAAGGAGGGGTTTCGATAAGGGCCGTTGTTGGGCCCATACCCTGAAATTCTTCAATTTCACGATTGTTTGCTCATTTAAAGTCTAAAGTTTGCGGAATGTATCATGATTTGGTCATTTCCGGTCTATTTAGGGGTCTAATACCGGCCTAAACATGAGACTAAAGGCCGATTTTGGCGAAAAATGCGGGTTTTTTTTACATTCGACGTGACGCTGTTTCTTAACGATCCCATCATCGGAGGAGATTGTTGTCCTTCAAGTACGTTCATTAAGGATGTAAGATAGTCACTTTGCCCAATTTTCGTTGATGGCAAACCTTGCGCTCAGAGTTAAAACGATCTTCTTAGAATTTTCTTGTTTTTCATCATTATTTAAAATGGCATAAAAAGGGCGACTCATCTTAAACCAGAAATAGATTCATTGGTGGAAAATGTACGCAGCTGGTCATAACTGTCCTCCAAAAAATTAATGGATTAAAGCCTCCCCCCCCCCCAAAAAAAAGGAAAACCTGTGTTGCCATATTTTATTGCCTAACATCACAGAAAACCGCGTGATTATTTCAGTATTTGGAGGCTGTTCTTCGTAGAGCACATTTAGCAAAGCTCAAAACCCTTGATTTTTCATACGTTACGATCGCATGATTAGTGATTATATAAATGCAATTATCCATCATTATTTTGTTTATTACATGTATGTATCTATAGAGACTCTTATCGTGGCGCGGCATTCCTATATATCATCGGTAAAAATCGAGAAAAATGCAACATTGAAACGGAAATGAGAATTCTACTATCATCGCGCTGAGAATGTTAGCCTTATCCAAAACTAAAAATTCATTGCAATAAAATGTGTAATATTGGTTAAAAGGCAAAACGACATAGAACATGTTCTTATCCGGGTGGTATTACCTGTGCAAAGTGGGCGATAGAGTCGTCAACTGCTGAGCTCATATTGCATCTCTCATTTGGTGCCTCACTCATTACAGACATAAGTCTGAGCCAGAAAAACTAAGCGTTTGCTAGATTAACATGCATGCGTCATTTCTCTAAAATTATGACATGGCAGCTCCAAACAAGAGGTTTGATGCAGGAGACAGGGAACCTGATGAAGAAGCAACTGATGAGGAAGCTGTTAGGTGGCTGGGCAGAAGTGAGGGAAACCAGGGTTTCAAATTATTTTTAGGAAGCAGAATTCTGATCGATCGCAGGCAATAAGAATGGCGGGGGGCAGGGATTGTCAGGGTGGTGAAAAATCAGCATTAAGCACTCGTGATTCTGACACATGGCTTACTTTTTTTTCGGATCTCAGATCACGGTCAATGATTCAAAGTTGCACCTTCGTTTGTAAATATCGTGTACAAAATTCGTAAGATAATAGGCCACCTACAAGCCCAAAATTTTAAAGCAATTATCACTAACACAAAATATAATCTACTTGCATCTCTGAATACTGTAATTCGAGTCTTACATATTTATTTCAAAATGCGCATATTCCGAGAAAGTGGCTGAAATCCTCGGCCAACTAGGATTTTTCTCGATTTTTACCGATGATATGTGCGAATGCCGCGCCACGATGGGAACCTCTACAGATACTTACATGTAATAAACAAAATAATGATGGATAATGGAGATTTCGCATATGTGAGGAATTTGCGATTTGACTGTTGATTCTTACGTAAAAGTTCGGGAGAAACACGATGGTGCCACTGGTTTTCTCTGAAATCAACTCCCAAGCTCAAAAAAAGGTCTCAAGTTGAGCCCGAAATGGAGGGGATATCCCACACTATCCTGAGAGTCCACCCCTAAATCAAGACACACTCTCTATGCAAAGATAAGGAGCAAGTACATTCACAGGGCTACCACTTTATTTGGGGACTCCACAACAGAAAACACAGCAACCTTGCTAATGTATTTGCTCCCTATCTTTGCATGGAGAGTTTGTCTTGATGTACAGGTGGACTCTCAGGATAGCGCGGGATATCCCCTCCATTTTGGTCTCAACTTAAGAGCTTTTTTTGAGCTTGGAAGTTGATTTCAGAGAAAGCCATTGGCACCATCGAGTTTCTCGCGAACTTCTACATAAGAATCCATAGTCAAATTGCAAATTCCTCACACATGCAACATCTCCATTGCATTTATATAATCACTAATCATGCGATCGTAACGTATGAAAAATCAAGGGTTTTGAGCTTTGCTAAATGTGCTCTACGAAGAACAGCCTCCAAATACTGAAATAATCACGCGGTTTTCTGTGATGTTAGGCAATAAAATATGGCAACACAGGTTTTCCTTTTTTTTGGGGGGGGGGGGAGGCTTTAATCCATTAATTTTTTGGAGGACAGTTATGACCAGCTGCGTACATTTTCCACCAATGAATCTATTTCTGGTTTAAGATGAGTCGCCCTTTTTATGCAATTTTAAATAATGATGAAAAACAAGAAAATTCTAAGAGGATCGTTTTAACTCTGAGCGCAAGGTTTGCCATCAACGAAAATTGGGCAAAGTGACTATCTTACATCTTTAATGAACGAACTTGAAGGACAACAATCTCCTCCGACGATGGGATCGTTAAGAAACAGCGTCACGTCGAATGTAAAAAAAACCCGCATTTTTCGCCAAAATCGGCCTTTAGTCTCATGTTTAGGCCGGTATTAGACCCCTAAATAGACCGGAAATGACCAAATCATGATACATTCCGCAAACTTTAGACTTTAAATGAGCAAATCATGATACATTCCGCAAACTTTAGACTTTAAATGAGCAAACAATCGTGAAATTGAAGAATTTCAGGGTATGGGCCCAACAACGGCCCTTATCGAAACCCCTCCTTCGGCAAATCTCTTAATATCAGTCATTTACCGGTCTGCGCCTTTAACTGGCAACAATGTCGGCAGCGATTTTCAATTCGGAGGCTTAATTTTTTGTAGGAGTAAACATCTGATCTCCTATTCGAACTT
Organism: Bemisia tabaci; assembly: GCF_918797505.1. NCBI lineage: Eukaryota > Metazoa > Arthropoda > Insecta > Hemiptera > Aleyrodidae > Bemisia > Bemisia tabaci. Next base: position 74,686,908 of record NC_092794.1, read on the forward strand.
CTTGACCCAAGAAACTTAATTTTGAACGTATTGTTTGTTATAGCTGCCTTAAATGGCAGTTTCATCCGCAAGACCGGCGGCCATTTTGGGCGCCATCTTTGATTTTAGGGCTTCTTGAGAGCCGCAGCGGAAAATGGACCTCATTTTCGGACTCTGCGACCCTGAAAACCTAATAATTGATACCTCACAATGCATGTAGACCCGAGTAGGCAAATTAGTACCCGTAAGAGGTATTTTTGGACGCCATCTTGGATTTTTGCCTAAAAATGACCTTTGGGCTAACTTTTGACTGAAAATTCGGATTCTACGATCAAAAATACATAAGAAACGACACCCGACTTGACGTATTTGCAAACTTTAAATTTTTGTACCCCAAAACCGCCATTTTGGCCGCCATCTTGAATTTGGGGGGGTTTGTATGAAATTTCAGATGGCCATCATCGATTTTCTTTTTCTAGACATCAAAACGAAGAGATTGATGTATCACACAATATGCCTTCACGAATCTGCACACGGGACATATGTTTTGTTACGTATGCCCCCCGACTAATGGGCCTGTTTGGGTATTTGGACCTCATTTGTGGAATTTATGACCCAAAAAACCCATGCAGGGACATCTCACTCGACGATACGAGCCTCAACAAAAGATTTCACCCCGCAACGGCAGCCATTTGGCCGCCACGTTGAAATTTTTGGGCTTCAATAAACCTGTAGTAAAATTCTGACCTCATCAGTGAAATCTACGACCCAAAAAACCCTAGGAAAGATACCCAACTCGGCACTTTTACGCAACTCTCGGAGATTTGACCCTATCGTGGAAATTTTGGCGGCCATATTGGATTTTGGGCATCCCTTGGAGCCGGAGACAATTTTGGACCTCAAATTCGGATTCTACAACCATAATTACATAGTGATGGACCCCATACCCATACACAACATCAAAAACAAATTCCAACATCTTCAACCCCCGAGCCCCCATTTTGGCCGCCATGTTGAATTGGAGGGGTTGGGTTGGACGCAAAGTTGAGCTTGACAACATCAAAATTATTTTTATACACATCGAAAAGAAGAGATAAGGCCATTTTCCACACTTACTCCATTTACTATTCCACGGTAGGCTTCTTTTCAACATATGCCCGTGGACTAATTTATGCAGGCCCGCGCTGTGCCGCCGCCGCGCGGATCGCAGTGGCGCGGAAACCTTAAATTATAGACCCATCATGTAATATATCGTTGGAAAGCTTAAAAGATGCTCTTTTACATGGTGAGTATTTAAAGTGCCCTTAATAATGCGATTAGAAAAGATATATGGGTTAAACGCATTTTTTCAATACACAAAAACAGGTTTTTATGAAAAAACACCCTGTTTATTGTCAAAATCCAAAATTTTGTGATTTTGTTATAATTACCTTTCAATTATCTATCCAACAAAAAAAAGTCAAAGTACGCGCCTGGATGCCACTTTGAATGGCCGCCATCTTGGATCTGCCACCATTTTGAAAATGCCTCGTCGACTCAAAACTCTTAAAATATCATCCAGTTTGACCTCCCAAAGTGGCAAAACTGAATCACGATTTGCAGCGTACTTGCCATAAGCCACCGTACACAAGGGCGATCGGAAAACCTTCGGCAACCTAACTGGTGGGTCCTAACATCTTTCCCGAGAGGTCATCGGCCGAAAACCCGAAGTTGTGGCAACCACGCATCTTCACTGAGCTGCGAGGTGGCGCTGGAACTTGGACGACGGTGGATGTTGACGGTGTACAAGAACAACAACATTTGGCTATGGCATGACTACGAGGCGATTTCTGAATCAGCATGAATGCGTTGGACGGACGGTCACGGAAAACTCTTCTCGGCGTTTTGTTAGATTTAGCTAAGTTAAGAAAAAAAAACCCGGTGCTAGAAAAAGGGCGCATTAATTTATATTTTGTTCAGCTCGATTTTTCTTAATACGTACCGAGGGGAATCGGGTTAGAGCTGGGGCGGAGGGGCCTCATGGTTCGTTTGGGATGTTGTAAACTGTACGGATGGGCCATGAAGTTCTTCAAACCAAAGCTCTGATTGGATTCCGGCAAAGAGTGTGGCCGCTTTATTTATATACTTTTTTTACACATCACAATCTAATTTTAGTAAGTTTTACGCTGGCCCGCATTTATTCATTATTTTTTATTACCATACTTTATTTTTTTCTACTTCTTTTTACGACTTAACGTTGCAGTATTGCTGCACACAAGCCCTGGCTTCGAAAGGGATGGTCCTGTTCTTTTTTTTTTTAAATTTTCTTTTGTAAAACCCTTAGCAGAGGGGGTGTCGTGATAAGGCGTGCCATTTCACCTATGGTTCTATGTCCGCATTGTCACGATGCATCCAACGCCTTTGATGCAGGGCCATGTTTTTCGGACCGCAAGCTCGCGCGTGTATTTTGGCGATCTCAGGGTATCTACCTTGGAGCATTGGTCATCGCAATGACATCTCTGACGTCATCGCTCTTCCGGATGCTGCCGAGATATATACTGTGAAGCGCCCGCGACGCGGGGTCGTATCTTCGAGGCACCTGTTACGGACATCACCTAGCTGGTGTATCTAGCGTGTATCGTTCTGTATTTCACGATTCCGATTATATTGATCAGTTCTACCATTTAGAGTTACGTGTGTTGGATCTTTTAAACCCCCCCCCCGCCCCCCCATTACAATAATTCTGTTTTTGTAATTTTAGGAACTTCCAAATTTTCTTCCTCTTCCATTTCTATCATTTTGTCGGCAAGACCAAACTCATCCTTGAGACTTTTCTTAGGAGTGGTTGCACTTTCCAAATATCGGCGAATACTTCATCTTTCCCTTCATTGTCTTTTACTTTAACTTTATTTTTATCTAACTAATAAGGGTGGTGAATAAAAAATCCGTTTTTTAGGGTACTTGGTCGCCTTATAGAGGGAATAATCAGTATAAGCTGAAGTTGATAAGTGTTGCAGAAAATTTTCAGTTTCTTTATTTTTAAGGATGAGGCTATTCGTCGGTACGGTACCGACGGATAAATGGCTATTCGTCGGTACCGTACCGATGAATAAATGGCTATTCGTCGGTACCGTACCGATGAATAAATGGCTATTCGTCGGTACCGCATCGGCGACATTAATTAATAAAAATGTGTTGTCAAGCCTTGGTCCGAATGGACAAGCAAACGCCATCTAAACATGGTAAGGACTGGAACAAATGTACAACTATTGTCAGTTCATGGTAGCTGCTCCACGGCTTGCGAATCTTCAGTATCTATCGCTGTCCCAACTAACAACGATCATAGTGCAGAGAGCTATTCCACCACTAGCGAATCTTCGGTTTCTGTTGCTGCTTCATCTGACGAAAATGTCAGTGCAGAGAGCTTCACGAAGCTAAAATTTAAGAGTAAAGTCATTTCACGAGGGCGACCTAAACTGCCAGCAAAACAACTTTGTTCCTTTAATCGCACCGTTTCCGACCGACAATCTGTGGAAAATCCCCCTGAAAAACGAAAACGAAAGAAAACACCTGCAAATGAAACTAAAGGCCCCACCACCCGAAAAAAGAAGCGTTCTTAATGATTCTTTTGACAGAGTAGTACATTTCAGTATTATGATGATTCATTTGACAATGAAGTACATCTCAGTATTATGATTATTTATTTGACAGAGTGGTACATTTCAGTGTTATGAGAGAGTATTAAATACATAAATTAAAGGGTATCCCGGGATAAGCATGTCAAAATGCCCTTGTGAACGGATTTTTATTTTAACCATTTTAAGTCATCAAGGGTGTCCTAAAACTTAGGTTTGGGGGAATTTTAGCCCACCAACCCCCTCCGCCCCCCCCCCTCAGACCCCCAAAAACCGCTTTTTGGGGCTATTTTTGACTATGCTAACGTCTTTTCCTCATAACTTTCGTAATTTTCGATAGAATTGAACAAAAATTTGTCAGAATCTACATCAATTAGCTTAATTTCTGAAGAAAAAAATTCATTATCATCGAATAATATTGTAGCTTCTAAAAAAATTCGTAAAATTTTTTAAAAAAAATCATTTTTTTCCTCTTTTCGCTCTAGGTGACGTATGGAAACGAGGACACAAACAAAAATTGTCTCTCTTCTTAGGTTATACATCCAATAAGACACAGAAAAAATTTCGTGTTGATCGGAGTGGTGCGCCATACTTAAAAATGCAATTTTCTAACCTCAAAACGGCCAAAATGCCACCATAGCCTCCTTTGATGACTAGGCGTGGAGAAATATGTAGAGAGAAACATCCGGTTTTATCGTCTCACCTCTTAAGTGACCCACTTAAGTACCTTGAGCCAAAATTTCGAGTTGATCAGAGTGGTGCGCAACACCCAAGCACGCAATTTTCTAACCTCAAAACGGCAAAATTGCTCATTTCGGCTGATTTCGGCACCCATTTTCACTCCGGGTCAAAAAAGAAGAAGAGGGACATCCGATATTACTGTCCTACCTCATTAATTAGACACTTAAGTACATTTAGTCGAAATTTTGTGTGGATCAGAGTGGTGCGCAACACCCAAGCACGCAATTTTCTAACCTCAAAACGGCTAAATTGCTCATTTCGGCTGATTTCGGCACCCATTATCACTCCGGGTCAAAAAATAAGAAGAGGGACATCCGATATTATTTTCCGACCTCATAAATTAGACACTTAAGTACATTTAGTCGAAATTTCGTGTCGATCAGAGTGGTGCGCGACACCCGAACACGCCGCTTTCTTTTTAATTTATTTACTTGCATTTGCCAGTTACTCAGTGCACTCCTACGTATTATTGAGGCTTGGAGGAGGGAACGCTTCTACGTGAGCGAGCCTCCCTACTGTCATATAATTCCTTGGAGTTCAGAGGTTTCGCTGAGTGATCGGGTCTGCTACGCGGTAGGGTGCAAAATGAACTTTGAAATGTGCATCATGCAGATTTCAAGCGGGCTCGTCGCTGACATACAATGATAATGAATGCCAAAATGGGAATTTTGGGAGGTTTCAGGTTAGAAAACGGCGTGTTCGGGTGACGCGCACCACTCTGATCTACACGAAATTTCGACTAAATGTACTTAAGTGTCTAATTTATGAGGTAGGACAATAATATCGGATGTATATATATATGAGTCGCTTTTATAGCGCTCTTTGGCGCTGTGCGACGCCTAATCGCCACAAAGCTCGGTCTTCCCACAGGTCATCAGGGAGTTGACAATCTCTTATTTCATTTAACACCCCCTGTCGCCAACCTCTCACTGGGCGTCCCCTACGTCTCCTCCCAGGAGGAACCCAATCAAGCATCTTTTTTGGCAGCCTCTCTTCCGTCATCCTATTGACATGACCATACCAAACAAGTTGTTTGGTCATGACGTCGAACACGATGTCATTTTCGACTTCCATTATCTGACGCACTCTATCATTACGGACCCGATCTCTCCTAGAAATTCCTGCTGACCTTCTCCAGAAATCCATCTCCGTTGCTCTTAGCATATCCTGTGTCCGTTTCTTCAGCTGCCAAACTTCACATCCGTATGTTAATATACTTTTGACTACAACGTTGTATATCCTCCTCTTGTTATCTTTGGAAATCCGCTGATCCCAGAGGATTCCATTTAACATCGCTATAGCCTTCCTTGCTAAGGTGTTCCTTTCCCTGATAGCTTGATCCGTCCTTCCATCCTGGGTCAACCGCACTCCCAAGTACTTAAAGTGCTCGCAGCCTTTGATCTGCTGCCCATCCTCCAACTCAATGCTTTGCTGATCACCGCCAAAAGTCATCTTCTCAGATTTGGATATGCTGACTTCCAGACCCCACTTCCGATACTCTTCTACTAGCTTGCGCATCATGTATTCCGCGTCATCTTGATCTTGAGCAACCACCACCTGGTCATCAGCAAAGCACAGAGTAAACAGAGTTTCAAGATCACCCAAGGGGACACCCATACCAGAGCATTTCTTTTTCCATTCTTTTAGCACGCACTCGAGATAAATTTTAAATAATGTTGGCGACAAACAACATCCCTGTTTTAAACCCTTAGTCACATAAAATCCCGCTGACAACCCCCCATGGCACTTAACTTTGGTAAAACTCCCTTTATAAAATCGCTTAACAGCGTCAATCAACCCCCCGTTAAAATTCGATTTTTCCAAGGCCTCCCAAAGTTTCACCAACGGCACGCTGTCATACGCCTTCTGGAGATCCACAAAAATTATATGCAGTTCCTGAGCTACGGCCATTTTCTTCTCAATGACCTGGACAATAACAAAGAGGTGATCTATCGTAGACCTGCCAGCTCTAAAACCAGCCTGCTCCTCTGCTTCGTGATCCTGCCATTCGTCCTCGATCTTCGCTTTCAGTATCTTCCCGTACACTTTGCTTATTGTCCCGGTCACTGAGAGCCCCCGGTAGTTGTTACAGTCGTCCTTCCTTCCCTTCTTTTTGTAGATGGCCTTGATCCAAGACTCCTTCCACTCCCTTGGTACCTCGTCACCCCTGATGCATTGTTGCATCAGTTTTCTGAGGCACTCAAAGAGCTTGGCAGTCCCGTACTTGACCAACTCGACAGGAATCCCACCAGGACCCGGTGCTTTGTCATTAATTAGCTCTTTAACCGCTTTAATTATGTCACAAGTGTGGATCTCCAAGTTGTTCATTCTTCCGTTGTCCGTGCTGTTGTCTCGAAAATCTGGGCGCCTTTCCGTCAAAAGATCTTTAAAATGATCCTCCAGTTTTTTAAGTGATATCGGAGAAACGATGTCGCGCTTTATGTCTCTACGTAAACCTTTAATTAACTTCCAGCTCTCAGCACTTTTTCTCCCCCCTAGGTAGGTGTTAATTCTAGAACAGTTGCTTTCCCAAGCTTCATTCTTCTTCCGTGTTATGAGGCTCCTAACTTTAGACTGAGCTTTCCTGTAAGCAACTTTATCTTCAGTCTTTTTAGACGACAGAAATATAAGATGTTTTTGCCTCTTAAGATTTATCTCGTCTTCAATTTCTTCATCGCACCAGTAAGGATGCTGGTATTTATTACTGGTTTTGTGAACACCTAGGGCTTCTTTCGCTGCAGAGTGGATACAATCTTTGATGAACTGATATTGCTCTTCCGTGGTACCCGAGAGTCCATCCCCCAGCTTCTCATCTAATCGTTTCCGATACAGAGCCTTGACACTAGGGTGCTCCAAACTTTCGATGTTATACCATACTTCATGATTTTGCGTTCCCTGACTCTGCTGTTGCTCAGGCATTGGCTCTTTATCTTTAATCCCTTTAACGGGAAACGCTATATCTGCTCGGAGGAAATGATGATCACTGCCGCAAGAGAGTCCCCTGCACACTCTAACTTGCTGCAATTTCAATTTAGTAGTGTGCTTTACAATTACATAATCGATGATGGATTTCAATCCTCGCGTTGGCTGGACCCAGGTATACTTATGGATGTCTTTGTGTTGAAAAAAGCCATTCAAAATTTTCATCTCAGTTTGAGAACAAATTGAGATGAGCCGATCACCGTTATCATTAACAGCATCCTCCCCAAACGGTCCAACAACTTTACAGTTTACTCGTCGTCCCGTTCTGCTGTTCAAATCACCCATAAGAATGGCTTCCCTGCCAGCACCGACGTTCAGTATTTCCTCATTCAGATCTTCGAAGAATTGGTCCTTACATGCGACAGTGGCATCATCATTTACACCGTATACTCCGAGCAGCGTGATCTTATGTCCGTACAGGTTAAGGTTCATTTTGATAATGCGCTGGTTGACGGCCTCCCAAGTGCCCACGAACTTACGTAGGCTTCTCCGCAAAAGTATTGCTACTCCTTGCTGAGCACGCTGATCTTTGGCTACGCCGCTGTAGAATAGATCATAGTCACCGTAATTCTCTGACCCGTGCCCTTTTTTCTTGGTCTCAGTAAGAACAGCGACATCCACTCCAAGTTTCTGAATCTCCGATATCACTTCCGGTAACTTATTTGAAATGCCTTGGACATTCCACGTCCCAAATACCATTGTCCGTTTTCTCAATTTTTGTCGACGTGTCCGTTTAGTTCTAGTGGTACCGAGGCTTGTATTGTTAGGTCGTTTAACAGTAAAACTTTTTACAAGTACCGGGGAGTTAGCCCGATGACTCAACCCCCAACCTGGAGGACCAGGGTTTGATTTCGGAGTTGCCTCTCCTAGACAGGTTGCTTTCACTTCAGCTCAGAGCCCTGTCTGCCCTTCTAGCAGGTGGTTCATACGCCCAGAGGCCGGTGACCATCTCCACTGCCCCCTTTGAGGCAGGGGCTACCAGCTGGGGTCCGCAGGATTGCTAAACCTGTGACAACAGTCCCCCATACGGGAATATCCCCCATATCGGATGTCCCTCTTCTTATTTTTTGACCCGGAGTGAAAATGGGTGCCGAAATCAGCCGAAATGAGCAATTTAGCCGTTTTGAGGTTAGACAATTGCGTGCTTGGGTGTTGCGCACCACTCTGATCAACTCGAAGTTTTGGCTCGAGGTACTTAACTGGGTCACTTAAGAGGTGAGACGATAAAACCGGATGTCCCTCTTCTTTTCTTTTGACACGGAGTGATAATGGGTGGCTAAATGGGCAATTTTGCCGTTTTGAGGTTAGAAAATTGCGTGCTTGGGTGTTGCGCACCACTCTGATCAACTCGAAGTTTTGGCTCAAGGTACTTGAGTGGGTCACTTAAGAGGTGAGACGATAAAACCGGATGTCCCTCTTCTTTTTTTTTGACACGGAGTGATAATGGGTGGCTAAATGGGCAATTTTGCCGTTTTGAGGTTAGAAAATTGCGTGCTTGGGTGTTGCGCACCACTCTGATCAACTCGAAATTTTGGCTCAAGGTACTTAAGTGGGTCACTTAAGAGGTGAGACGATAAAACCGGATGTTTCTCTCTACATATTTCTCCACGCCTAGTCATCAAAGGAGGCTATGGTGGCATTTTGGCCGTTTTGAGGTTAGAAAATTGCATTTTTAAGTATGGCGCACCACTCCGATCAACACGAAATTTTTTCTGTGTCTTATTGGATGTATAACCTAAGAAGAGAGACAATTTTTGTTTGTGTCCTCGTTTCCATACGTCACCTAGCGCGAAGAAAGGAAAAAAATGATTTTTTTAAAAAAATTTACGAATTTTTTTAGAAGCTAAAATATTATCCGATGATAATGAATTTTTTTCTTCAGAAACTAAGCTAATTGATGTAGATTCTGACAAATTTTTGTTCAATTCTATCGAAAATTACGAAAGTTATGAGGAAAAGACGTTAGCATAGTCAAAAATAGCCCCAAAAAGCGGTTTTTGGGGGTCTGAGGGGGGGCGGAGGGGGTTGGTGGGCTAAAATTCCCCTAAACCTAAGTTTTAGGACACCCTTGATGACTTAAAATGGTTAAAATAAAAATCCGTTCACAAGGGCATTTTGACATGCTTATCCCGGAATACCCTTTGGAGAATATTTCTTTACAACTCGTGTTGGGTTTTTTTCCATCTTTCACCCAATTTTTAGCTCTTAACTTCCACCAAAATATTATTAAGAAATCATATCTTTAATATAATTTACGTACTAAAATCAAAGTACGGTACCGACGAATAGCTATTTATTCATCGGTACGGTACCGACGAATAGCCATTTATCCGTCGGTACCGTACCGACGAATAGCCACTTCGTATTTTTAAAAAGCCAACTCATTTTTGAGACCTCCCTATAATTTATTTTTTAGTGCATTAGTTCTTTCTTTCATCCATAATTTCCTAACCTTCATGGCCTCGCTAATTAATTCCAGAAGTTCATGAGGGACTTCAGGGGCTGATTTCGTTCGTCTTAACAGTTGGAATATTTCTTTTTGCTGCTGTAATGATCTGCTCAGTGATAAGTCTGACTTCGTCTTCAATTTGCTGTAGTGTATTTATAGGATTCTTCAACTTAACAATTGAACTTGGTTCTTCTCTGAATGTTTTCCAATCCATATTTTTGTTTGTTATTGAGGTGGTGACCTCTTTAAAATTTGCTGAATTATACATGTCCATGTTAATGGGAGAGTGATCAGAGCCTAATTCCTTAGTAATGTCGGTTGCACCACAATTTATTGAGTCCATAGCGATATTTTTAAGTACAAAAAATCTATTACATCCGGTTGTTTCGTTGGGTCGGTCGGCCGATGTGTGGGACTCTCAAAAGAGCCATAGTCTCCATTAATGCTTCTCACTGCAGAATTCAACGTTCTTCCTCTCGTTAAGGTAGTTCTAGAACCCCACCTTATATGATAAGCATTCCAGTCCCCGCCAGCTATAAATCTGTTCCCCTGAGTTTTTTAGAAATTCCGAAAAATCATTACGTTTAATCTCCGGGCGAAAAGGACGATAAATGGAAGCAACTGTTGTGTCTTCCACTTCTGTGTTCATAGTAATTGCTATAGATTGGATCGCTTCAGTTTCATCGCACATAAAATATTGAAAGTCTTTTCTGACCATGATAGCGACTTCCCCGCGTGCATTATCAGAAGGGTGATTAACCCAGTGGACATTAAATTCACGCTTCTTGAAGTGACTAGTGTCTGAAAAATGAGTCTCTGACAACAACACCACGTCAATTTTGGTAAAAATCTGTATAATTTGATCATTTTAGTTTCCTTTCTGCCGACAGTAATCTCTCTTGGTTTAGAGTACCTATGAGGGGAGAGTACGGACATGTAAAAATATGGAGCTCTTAGGGCCCAAAAGGGTGGCCAACCTATTAACACAAAAGATGCCGCTACCAATCTTCAGATTCCTACATCAATTGTTGAACCATGATGGCCATAATCAGAATGTACATAATTGAGCGTTCCTCAACGAAAAAGAGTAAATTAGCGAAAAAAAATTGTCAAATACGTGCTTTCTAAACGAGGGGTCGTCACGATTGTAATAATAAATCACTCTGGATGACTTAAATTCATACATAGGTTGGCTGCCCTTCTGAGCCATAGTATAAGTTACATAATCTAACCTCAAAAAAGCAGACATCTGTACTCTCCCTATAAAATACTCCAGGAACACATATGCACTAGAATGCTTAACTTCGCATCTTGTCTAGTGGTCCGTTCGTAATGTGACAAAATAAATATCATTACAATTTTGGTCAAAATGTTCATCTCCGACCTCTTCTGATAGCTCGTTTCACTGAGCGACTTTTAATGTGACACTGTGTATACAGGGTAGCCCATACCTACCGTACCAAGCCTTTTTTTCGGTTAATTTGGGTCGTACGAAGTCCAGGATCGCAGAGATGAATAGGGAATTGACCCCAAAGAGTCCGAATATCGTTGTCTCAGATTCCCCCTGGCGCACCTTGGAGGGTAAAGGGGGGGGGCCGTACTTCAAAAGTCAGAGTTTATGTCAAAATTTTGAAATTATTTAATCGAAATCACGACGTAGGAGAATTTTTAACTTAAATCGACACCTAGAAATTCAAAATCGACCCATCTGTGTCCAAAATACCGACCCCCTAAAGGTGGGGGACAGAGCCCCCTTTCAAAAAAATTCAAGTTCGTTAAATTGACGTGGAGACTAATCGACCCCAAGGAATCCAATTTTGAGGGTCCCGTTATCTTCAGAGACTTTTCTGATGGGGCACAGGGGTAACCTCCACACCGATTAAATTTAAAAGTTCAGAGTCCCCTTGTGCCCCATCAGAAAAGTCTCTGAGGACAATGGGACCCTTAAATTTGGATTCCTCGGAGTCGATTATCCATGAATACACATTTTTTCCGAGTCCCCATGTCAATTTAACAAATTTGAATGTTTTTGAAAGGGGGCTCTGTCCCTCACCTTAAGGGGTCGGTATTTTGGACACGGATGAGCCGATTTTGGATTTCTTGGTGTCGATTTAAGTTAAAAGTGTACGTTGTGATTCCAATGAAAAAATTTCCAAAATTTTGACATAAACCCTGACTTTTGAAGCACGTACCTTCTTTTACCCCCCCCCACCCCCCCCCCAAGGGAGGCCAGGGGGGCTCTGGGACCATGAAATTCGGATTCCTTGGGGTCGATTCCCAATTCATCCCCGCGATCTTGGACTTCGTACGACACAAATTAACCGAAAAAAAGGCCTGGTACGGTAAGACTAAGCCACCCTGAATACATTTCCACAGTGTATGAATTATCCCCTTGGCCCTCAATCCTTCCGAACAACATTGTTTCATGATAGTCTTAGGTTTAGGTCTTAGTTAAGTCTTAATCTTACGTCTAGGATTTATCATATTGTAAATATTTTCATTTCTATGTACAGAAGGTGCATGATTCAAAATAAAACAATTTTAAAAAAACTGAGTGACGCAGCGAGGCGCGATGACGAAGAAGGCAGCGGACGACGACGGTGGCGCTGCGCGCGGTACCGTTGAGTCGGTTGTCGGTCGCAGCGCAGCCGTGCGGAACTGCGGAGCCGCCGAAGCGAAAGCACCTGTACCCGAGGACGTTCACACGGAACGACCGAACTTGACATCCACGGCCCAAATCTTGTTGCTTTACGGTCTATCGAAAGTCGAGAAACTTAACCTCGAAATTCGCGACTGTAAGTCGGAAAAACTCAGAGACTTGAGATTCTCCACTGGTCTCTTGACGACAGGTAGAAACTTCTACTATAGAGGATTCAACACGTCCTAATGGACAATTGTAAGGGAGCAACAGTCATCACCGTTAAAGGGCCAGACTGGCTAAGGCAGCTAGACAGCGATCGCTGCCTAAGAATTGTCGTCGGGGCCCCTGAGCCGACAATTCCTGAATTTATTCTTCAATAAACGAAATGAATCCTTGAAAAAGTGAGATTCAGGGGCCCCTAAGGGACTCCTGAACCTCGTTTTTTCCAGTCCTTGAGGGTTTAACTCATAACACCTTCTCTGAAGCCCCTGCGGCCGGAAAAAGGTAACCTCAGGGGCCCCTGAAAAGATGCCAGCAAGGGCCCCTCAGCGATCGAAAATATGAGCTTCAAGGGCCGTGGAGCGGCCCTCGAAGCTATATTTTCCCGGCCTCTAAGGGTTTTTTACTTTAAACAGCATGACTCTTTCTCTGAGACCCCTATAGCCCGAAGAAGGTCACTTCTGGGGCCCCTGAAAAGATGTCAGCAGGGGCCCCTGACCCTGGGCTCGAAGAAAAGAGTTTCTATAAACTTTTTTGCTCAAGGCAAAATCAAGCGCGCTGGCGGGCTCCAAACTTTGAAAAAAGAGCGAAAATTTGGTTTTTTGCAGGTTATGGCCTGTGACTTGTCCAAAACTGATATAACGACAATTTGGTTGTTTTAAAAAAAAAAGTTCGTGAAATTTCCCATATACAAGTTCCTATACACTTTTTTGCTCAAGGAAAAATTAAGCGCGCTGGCGGGCACCGAACTTCGAAAAATGAAGGAAAAATGCGTTTTTTTGCGGTTCTTGCAAAAATCCCGGGTAGTTATGCTTTCAGTGATTCCTACGTAATTTTTGACGCTGAATCCGAATTTCAACTTTGCACTATTAAATTCGGACCGGAAAGTTGCCAAATTTGGCAAAAATGGCCTAAAATCGGCCTTTTTTCCGGATTATGACCTGTAACTTGCCAAAAATTGATCTGACGATAAAATTAGTTATTTCAGAAATAAAGCTCGTTAAATTTCCTATAAAAAGTTTCTATACACTTTTTTGCTCAATGCAAAATCAAGCGCGCTGGCGGGCTCCGAACTTTGAAAAATGAGCAAAAATTGTGCTTTTCGCGGTTTTTGCCCGATGTCTCCTGTTTTAATCGTCCGACGAGTAATTTCTGGACAAATTAAGTGAAGATGATAAAATTTACACCTAGTGAAATTAATTGATGTAAATAATAAGGATAACCCAACACATTACAGTATGCGCAATTTTCGCACATTTTACAAAGTTCGGAGCCCGCCAGCGCGCTTGATTTTGCCTTGAGCAAAAAAGTTTATAGAAACTTTTTTGTAGGAAATTTAACGAGCTTTATTTCTGAAAATAACTAATTTTATCGTCAGATCAATTTTTGGCAAGTTACAGGCCATAATCCGGAAAAAAGTCCGATTTTAGGCCATTTTTGCCAAATTTGGCAACTTTCCGGTCCGAATTTAATGGCGCAAAGTTAAAATCCGGATTCAGCGTCAAAAATTACATAGGAATCGATGAAAACATTGCTACCCGGGATTTTTGCAGGCTCTTTTCCTTGTTTGCCTGGACTAAATAGGGTTCACTTATGAAGAAGACCGAACACTGAACTATACAATCTCAGATAATACTTTAAGTCAGGTGAAACCTAGGACTTCAAATGCACCATCTCCAAAATTACTCCGTATACACGAAACAAAATTACATGATTAATGGGGTACTTGCATACTATGACTTATCCAAGCGGACGCTAGAACTACCAATTACGATTAGCTCTTTGTTAAAAGCTACTTTGGTGTGCGTGAACTAACGTAAATATCCCGGCAGATTCCATCTTCCGAGGTTCCTTTGTACGAGGCAATTAACTCGAATATAATAATATTGTACGAACTTGATGAATTCATTGTTACACAAACCAAATATTTCTTTATTTTGATGCTCTGAAACTGAGACTAAAATCAAAGAAACCATTCGCAAGGCCGCGTTCACACATAGAGGCGAGTGACCTGTCAGGCCGCGCCGCACTGTTGCCTCGCTGGGATGCTGGGAACCCTCTACCTAGACGTATAAGAACCTACAGTCTGCCTTCAATATTTTCTTTTATTCTCTCTTTTATATTAATCCCCATTTGCTTCACTAAGTTGCATCAAAATTCTCTAGATTGACGAAGTTATTGAATTTTCAGTTCATACGAAATTTCATAACTATTATCGTTGTATCAAAATGCAATCAAACTTCATGGTTTTGTGGAATTGGCTGTATTTTTCTAAATATTCCAGTAAAGTGTCTATCCGCGTCGGCTCAAGCGAGAAAGTCCTGTGCGATCCTCGCACCGCGAGGGGGGGAGGCGAAGCCCCCACCATATGCCGGCGCGAAACACCGATACGCAGCGCTTGCGCTAGGTATAAATTGGCCGAAGGCCAATTTATTTTCTTTATGCGGATCACAGAACCCGGAGGCATCTATGTATACTATAAGCTCCAAGACCTCCTAATTTTGCGAAACTGGTAACGCTTAGTTCCAGCGTTCTACCGGACCGATTTTCATGATTTTTAACCATGATAAGCCAACTCTTTTCAGATTTTCAAAATATGGCCCAGGTTTTTTTATATTACGTGATTAAGTTGCGAATTCTCCCATTTAAACAATGTAAATTTATACTTTTTGTCATAGTTCGTTTAGAGCCGAAAAAACTGAAATTTCCAAAATGGCCGCCAGTTAAAGTTCAAAATGACCAAAAGTTGATTTTTTTATAAATCTAAGTTCAAATTTGTTTATCTTATGCCAAAATACTCTTAAATTCCAAGTTTTAGGCAAATCCATTAGGAAAAAACCGCGATGAAAATTTTCGGCCATTTTAAACTTTAACCGGCGGCCATTTGGGAAATTTCGGTTTTTTTGAAAATCTAACGTCAAATTCGTTTTTCTCGTGTGAAAATACCCCTACATACCAATTTTCGCGCAAATCCATCGACAAATAACCGGTGTGAATTTTCGGCCATTTTGAACTTTAACCGGCCGCCATTTTGAAACGGTTTGAGATATTGACTTCGGGTTTGCGCGAAAAGTTTTCTTTTTTCATGCTCTTTCGAACGAGCTATCACAAAGGGGGTCTTCCCATTTGAAAATTAAAAGTTGGGGGCCGTTGCCCCCCCCCTAAGGGGGGCCCCCTGAAAATTTTAGGGGGGCCAAAAAGTAGCTTCCTTTGACCTAGGAATATTCCCCAAGTTTCAAATCTTTACCTCAATTAGGTAAAAAGTTAGAGGGGGTGGAAGGGACTTTTGGATCACCCTGTATCTCTCTTATTGGTTCGGGTGAGACACCAAGTGCATATTCATCCTCGCAAATGCAGAGACTTTTTTTTTTATTCTTCTTCACCACCTATTCATTGTTTATCCTTTCAAGCAAGGTGATAGGTTCTGCGCAGAGCTATAAGTGAAAGAAAGGAAATATTTGAAAGAAAGAAAGAAAAAAAAAATTATTTGAATTTTTCGTCAAGAATACTGCTCTTGAATCAAGAATAAGATCACTTGAATAAAGCCGAATCCTGCTTGATATGAGCGGCTTTCTTCTCAAAGTACGCAATTTGCAGCTTCAGTCAAGAGAAATCTCCTCTTAGCGGCAAATTCAAGAATATTTCTTCTTACATGATAATTTTTTTTCCAGTGCAGTAGCTCCGCAAATTTCACTAATTAAAGAGGCTTGTGAGATGCATATGCATTGCACTGCTCTAAAAATGTTCCGAAAATTTTCCATCAGAAATGTTTTTTACAAAGAACAAAACGGCAGGCATAGTCAAGTTTATTCATCATATGATCAACGAAGGTGACGGCATGACTCTGCATTGCGAAATTTTCTGCATTAAAAAATATTTTCACTGCACATAATTGAGGCATTTTTCGGTAAAAGGGCGTATGAGACGTCCGATGCTGCTAAGATTGTGTAACGTAGTTCTCTATCCGACTGTTTTGCTGTTAATTTTTCGTTGAATCTGCTCCGAGTTTTTTCTGGCGATTGTAAGGACGTACATTGTGAATGAATTTCATTTGCCGCGAACGCTATGAAACTTGCGCAATCATAGCAGCATAGAAAGCTCCATTCGCCATTTTGCCGAAAGAGTCCTCAAATTCTGCTTTTAAAAATATTTTCACTGCATAGAAAAAAGACAAAATTGGAACCTTTCTGTTCGAAAGACGAGGGACCAGCCTGAGCCGAGCCGCGGCGCGGCGCGGCGCGGCCGCTGCGGAGGAGTCTCAGACCCGCACAATGGGCTGCGGTTGGGGTCTAAACTGGATTTCACATTCAACGCGGGGTTTGGGAATATGCAACCCGGAGTGGTCGAAGCTGGGGCTCCTAGACCCGGGCAGAACTTGCAGCCTCTGAGCCCGGAGCGTCTTTGGGACTACGGCTTTCGAACACAGAGCTTTCATTCAATGTGCTGTCGAGAATGGTCATTGAGGACCTGGACTTGGCCAAAACAAAGAGGGAATGAAAGGAGAGGGGAGAATGGGGAAGGGGAACACGGTCATTCATAACTGGAGCGAGAGAAAGAAAACGTATCCGAAAGAGAGGACTGCCTCCGTTCCAGGAAGAAGGGGGGGGGACAACGACCCGTGAATCGTCGGCTGAAATTGAAGATGAATCATCAGAAATTGCTGATGGTGCAGGAGGCAAGCAATGTGACGGCACCGAGTGCCAATTAAAAGGCACGCTAGCGCCGCGCCACAGCTTGCGAGTAGAATACTACATTCGACTCATACGAAACCCACAGAGCTTCGTTTGCTACGGTTAAAAACACTCCGCATCCGAGCGTATAGACGCTAATGGTGATGACGCCAGACGCAAAGACATAAAGACGGAGTGCTCGTATCTAAAAGCACGGGGAAAAAGTGAAGCCTGGTTTGGCGCTGGGTGCTTGTGTGAGTGTGTAAATGAGCGCGGGAATCCATGGCGGCAAACGGAAATTTGATTTGAACTTGTCCTCTTGATTTTTCCACATTTCTTCTTCGAAACGTATTTTAAATGCCTAAAACGAATATATTAAGAAAGTTGGGACTGCGTCCCATTATAATACACCTACTTTTGCTCGGTAACAGGCAGTAATCTCAGATAAAGTTAGTTTTCCTTCTGCTCATGGTGGTTCTGCAGGTTCAAACAGGCCGTTACAGGTCTAGATCACCGTTACTCCCAAATGAAATTAATCGGTCGACGACGGACCAAAGCTAACCTAAAGTTAAAGAGACATGAGTGGGTAAGTGAATTTGGGCAAAAATCAACTTAGAATACTTTGTTTCCGCAATTTTATTTAGTTCCCGCCCTACATTTGAATTTCAAACTTGTCCCGATTTCGCCGCCAATCCTACAGCCAATAGTAGAGGTGATTGAGAAGAAGCTTCATTTTTTGCTTTTAGCCCTCCGTCTTTATGTCTTTAGCCAGACGTCACTATGGAAATTCTCCATTTCATCGAGATGGATCCAAACAATAACATTGACGTAGCCTCTCACAATGCTACCAATGAGAGCAAAGCGGTATACATCGCTTTTTCTGTGACATGACACTGATATTTCCAGCGGTCATCTACGGCGCACTTATTAGAACGGAAAATAATGAAATACCGAATTCGTTACTTTCTCCTCTGTTAGGTATGTTTTCCGAAGAAAAGCACACTATTGCAATCTTCCCGGAGCACAGACCTAAGCCAGAGATCTTCGATAGAGTAACGATCCAAGGTTGTAATTTACAAACGAGGAGCTTTTCGGAGAGGACACATGCCGAAAAAGCCCTCTTTGAGAAAGACGCATTTCAAGTTTTCATTATTACTTTCTGGTCACTAACGCGACGGTGACTTACATCGGAACTTGAACACTTGGATCAAAGTTTATACACCCTAAAATGTAGAAAGACCATTCGTAAGACTTACACTTCTTTCAGTATTGTGGGAGGAATTTTTTATAAATAGCGACGCCAAAAACGATCGTTTTTTGGCACAATTTGGGTCCGCGGTCCTCTGGGTCCTCTGTTTGCACGGTAGAGAAGTGAATTCGGGAATAATTCTTCTTGAAAATGTAGAGTGCATCTGTTTTTGCAATAGTTTTTGGTTAAACCAGTTAAACCTGTAATTTTTTTTTTTTTTATTGAAGTCTCTATTTTCCTTTGGAAACAATTTCGTGACAAGTGAAATGCTCAGCTGCTACTTGAAAAATCTTTCACGTCCAAAATCTTATAACTGTGGAATTTTTTTCTTGGATAGCTGATTTCATTTGTAAAATACCCTTTTACTCATACACTATCGTATGGTCTGTTGGTGCCGGCACACACAGTCCAGGGTAGAATGCAGATCCATGTCGAAGAGAATTCCTTTGAACTGATATTTTAGTAAATACATGCTCAGAAAACTGTAGCATAATTTACTACACTATCAGACTTCAAACGGAGTTACTCAAACTGATTGCGATGGACGTAAGAGTCGTAAGACGGTATGTAGGAGTTTTTTAGCCAACGTGCGTTAAATTCAGTATAAAGCTGATATCTCACTACAGAGGAAACAAGCTCAGCGGCAAGTAAACTTGCGTCATCTGGTGAGCGATTATCCAAACAGCTCCGCACATGCTTTGGCAAGGGAAAATTGTGCTTGTGAGTGAGCTTTTTTCCTCTGGAGTGAGATATCAGCTTTATGCTGAATTTAAAGCACGTTGGCTAAAAAACTCCAACATATTGCAAGTGCAAGAATCTATGAATGACAGCAGAAAATGTAGCATTAGAACACTTGATGAATATTTTTATTAACACAATCACTGTAAAATTCGTGTCCAATGTTAACCTCAACACCGAAAACACGGCGATTTCAATTGAAAAAAAACACCTTCAGATATGTTGCTTTTTTTGTGTGTGTGAGAGGACGCAATCTGCCTTACGGCTTTGGCGACTGTTTTAAATTTCCCTTCCCCTCTGGGTCATGGGGAGATAACGTGAAGGGGTGTGGCGGCAATCCGCTTAGCAACCAGATAATGATTTCACTCAGATATAAGGAAAGAACTTTGAGTTAGTTCACAGTTAAGGGATCTTTAGATAAGTGATAGCACGCACATGTACAACTAACACAGTTTTGGAAGATATTTCCGGATTTCCCAACGTTCCAAGGAGATTGGAGGTCGAGATACTTGTAAAGTAGGGTTAGATACAATTTTAAAACGTTCCCAAAAGTTCCCTAAAAAGCAGAATTGCTAATTTTCAACTCAATACATTCCAAAACGACCTCGACTATATAAAACAAAAGAGACCCCGGGTTTCTCATCTCAACATACGCGCCTGAACGACTGACAAAAAACCCCTTGAAAAATATGGAACAGAACTTCATTCTGCATTCACTTGTTGATACATTTCATGTTTTTACAAAACTTTCAGACACGTTTTTCTTCCTTCACTTTGTGTGTTTCATTAGTGCAGAATCGCTGACACTCTTTCTTTCTCATTCGTCGACAAGTGTAATAGCCTAGTAGACGATAAAACTACTAATTTCTGTCTTTAATTTGGACGTGTTTCTATCAAACAGAACTGTGAGCAGGTGAGAAATATGGGGTGTGCTGTAGAAATCTGCATAAGAAACAATGTAAAAGAGGGCGTGGTTCCTTTTGAAGAATTGGAAAAGCGGGATGTAACATTCTATCAAACAAAACTATGTGCCAACTGAATGCAGGATTCATGAGCCGCGACGATGGGACGAGAGCATTATGGACGGGGCTCATGAATGAAAAACCAACGACGATGACCTCCGTCTCGCGCCCCGGCTCCATCATTGCCGCTGACGTCACTGGCGGTTTATTACTCTCATTCACTCTTACGGTCAGAGAACTAGCGAGCACACCCCATATTTCTCACCTGCACATAGGTCTGTTTGATAGAAATACGTCCATTTCATCTCTGTTACCTCTTAGTTAACTTATTTCACAGCATGGAGTTGCAGCGCAGTGCCATGCACTCGCGCGTTTTCCTCCCCACGCGCTTGCGTATTGGCCCACGCGCCTAGCAGCCGGCGCATGGCCTCACGTCATCTTTGAGCCGTTTATGACCTTACGCTTCACGATACGTCAAAACCGACGAAATTTTCGTCGAAGGCCCGTAACTCACAATTATCCTGCAGAAATGATAAGTCGCTGGCCCAAATGTTTTGAATTTTGGATATACCTAGGCCCTTTGAGGCACGGGTTAAAACTTTTTTAAATTGGTTTCTTTTGGGGAGGTTCATTTAGAGGCTACATAGAAACTTTTTAGGGATAGACAACTTGAATTTCGCAAAACTCAAAAATAAGATAGGGTAGGTGGGGGCAAAAGGCCGCACTATTCCGCTGCGGCCGTTGTATAGCATGAAAAGGACTACGTTCAAAACGGGCCATTTAGGGCTCGGGGCGGATACCTTTGAGACTTTCCCTATTCATTCACCAAACAATACCTCATCTTTTCCCAAAGTTTCAAGCCCTCCAAAATTTTTAGAAAGACGCGGCGGGGGGTCAAAGTTAAAAATCACCCAAATTTTCGCGAATTTGTTACTCGAAAACCGAAAAGTTTTGAAAAACGCGGTTCAGACGAGCGTTTTCAGCGTGGCGAGAGCTTTCAGAAAATGTATAACATTTAGGATCTTCGGTAGTTGTTAATGATATTTAGTAAAATATTGAGTAAAAGATTTAGCATTAGTGGTATTCGCTATTAGATTAAGTATTCGTGGTATTTTAATGAAGGCCGCATGCGGCCTCTCGGCATGGCATGGGTCCCATCGGACCTGCGACTTTGTTGCTCCTTTTCATGACGTAGGTAAACATAACCTAAAAATTCAAGGCCATTAGCCCAAAAAAGACCGCGGGATATTCAAACCATTCTTATCATTGTTTGAACTACAACTCGTCCAAATTTTTCTATTACCTACAGAACTTGATATTCACCAAAATAAAACTTAAAAAAATTAATTTTTTGTCACAAAAAATTAACTCTCCTCATATTTTCGAGGGAACGCGTCCGTTCGTTCCGAAACTTTATCAACACAACAACACCACTACTAACATCATAAGTAACACGATTCCGGTGCTGACCTAAACAATCCTCGAAAAAAAACTGGGGTGCGGCCTTTTGCCTCAGCCTACCCAACAACCTAACGCCCGTGGGCCTGTTTTCCGGAGAGCCCCTTAATATGACACTCGTTCAATATCTTTTTCCTACGACATCCTCTTTTTTAGCGAGGATTGAACTTAGATCGTAGCGGTAATCGCAGAATGCGCTAGCCACTCGTAGGTCGCAACCTCTGAGTGATATGGGGAAAAGCAAGAGTACATCTGTTCAACAAGATAGGTATCTCAATAAACTACGGTTTCGGTCGATGTAACCAGAAATTCGGTCGACCAATTACTAAGTCCTTTAGGTATCGATCTGACCGAAAAAAATACTGATTTCAAGTAACCCAAAGTAAGGAAGAACACGGTCATTATTAACCGTGTAATTGTGATTTTTTCCGCGACAAATCTGCCATATCACGTGAATAAATCTTGCGTGGAACAACACTTAAAATAAAGTTGTTTTACAAGTATCCGCAAGTTTAGCTGAGGCTAGCCAGAGCAGTTTGAAGAATATTACTTAATGGAGCACTGGACTCGCTGATTCACCCTTGTTTGAACTAACACTTAACACTAATTCAGATCCCTTGTTTCAACGCATCCTACGCTGGCCCGCCACCGATTCACACCGCGCCGGCCGCGCAAACGTTGGGTGTGAGTAATTAATGACGTAACGGGCACCCCCGGATCACAGATCTGCCATGTCTTGCATGGAGATCACGTGATTTGCTATTAGTCGAGGTGTCACGAGGTGACTTTCACGTGCCACCCTGAAACTTTCACAGTACCTTCAAGGGTCCTTGGGACACCTGCTCCCAGCAATCAAAATGTTTGCATCCCGGGATAACATATTAAAAATGGCCGCTGGCCGATCCTAAATCGAAGGGCCCCACGGTGCTCTCAGAAGTTCACGAATCACTCGATTTTCAAATATGCTAAATTTTCATACACCCCAATATGCTCTATCCAAAATTTTACATAGAGTATCATCATATTTCGGCCTCTGAGCTCCTTAATTGTGAGACACATTTGAACAGTGCTGTAACCTCAGCGACTCTAGTACTTCAACTGAGAGTGCCAAAAAATTCCTCCGTACCTTCTGGTTACATGATCCGTTTGTTTGCGCATCTTCACGTATTAGATACTGTGGTGTAGTGGTCAGTGGCGGCAACCAGCACTTTGCAGGTCCGGGGTTCAAATCCCAGTCGGACTCTTTATTTTTGATCCCTTGGTTTTCCAATGCTTTTTCTCTTAATTGATTTTTTGATTTGTGCTACTTTTTTATTTTTTTTCCTACTATCACTAGTAAGTCACTTTTTAAACGCGTGGTTTTTTGTCCTCCTTCCTCTTTCAGGCAGCCCGATAAGAATCGAAATTTGTTGGTCTCATAATCGCGGAACATTTGAACAAGTAACGAAAATTAAACGCAATATATGCGCAAGTTAAACCTCTAGCCCTTTGTTGCATGCCTTTAAATTCGAAGTTCCGGAAAATTTGTCTTATTTTCACTTTCAACTTTTCCACTATGTACAGTTATTTCATTTTACACCTACTAGATGCAAGGGTATATTATCGATTGGTCGAACAGCCCTATCCCCCCACCACTGATGATTCTGTGTACATTGAATCTACAACTGACACTACTTCATGGAAAAACCAACCATGGGATATTTTAATTAGACATCAAGAAAATGAACGCATGTACAAAAAATAAAAATTCTTACCGATTCACAGTCAGTTGCAGTTGTTCGGATGAAATACGCCGTACAAACGATATAAGCAGAGGAATTTACGGCAGTTAGAAATTGGATAAGTGCAAAATGCTGGCCACAAACACAATTTTTTTAAGAAAACAAACTTGTTTGGCATTTGTACAACTGATATCATCCGACCTATGTGGACTATTTTTCCTTAGGGGCCGCTTATAAAATACGAAACGTTAATTTTCTGATTAGTCGGACCCCCCCCCCCCCCCCCCCATCAAGTTACAATTGCGTACCCACAGAGCTTCACGCATTCTATGAACGGCCCTTTTGCTCTCAAGATCCCACTTCAAATGTGTCAGTTATAGATTCAATAATGTATGCAGAATCATCAGTGGAGGGGAGGGGGGGGGGGGCTGTTTGACCAATCGATAATATGCCCTTACCTCTAGTAGATGTAAAATTAAATAACTGTACATAGTGGAGAAGTTGGAAGTGAAAATACACAGGGTGTCCCGAAAGTACCCGGACTGATTTTGTGACTTCAAAATTAAGATAGATACAGACATGATCTTGGTCTCATTTTAAAGACCAACTCAATACCTATCGATTAAAACCAAGATCAGCTCAATCGAATAAAAATTGACCGAGTTATGGCAATTTGAAATCAGTGAGGAAAGTTTACCCCTACGATTTTTAAGGAAGATTCTTCATCGCCGATATTGATAGCTAAAAGTGTGTGAAGTGCCGGTAAAGTGATGCTTATTGTGTTTTTTTTTTTTATTTTCGAGGTGTCATTTATCAACATTTTGTACCACCAAACACAACAGTTGACAGTGCGTATTATTGCAAAGTGCTATAGGAGTTGAGAATGCACATCTCCCGGAAACGGCCGGACTTGAAAGCTTCGTGGGTACTCCATCAAGACAATGCGCGGCCTCACACATCGAACTTATCATGTAAATTTATGAGTAAAAACGGAGTTGAAACTATCCCTCATCCCCCTTATAGCCCTGACTTGGCTCCATGCGATTTTTGGATGTTTCCTATGCTTAAAAAGGAGCTTCGCGGACGAAGATTCGAATCGAAGACCGAAATCCAGAATGCACTTCAGAACTTTTTCAACACCATCCCAAAGAAAGAATTCAGGGAAACAATGTTGGATAAGTGGCAAGAGCGCATGAAAAAGTGCATCCGGTTTGATGGACGGTACTTTGAAAAGCAAAATGAAGTTATGGAAGATTCGGAGGAAAGTGGATACGAAAATAAACTTTTTGAATCCTGGTAAGCGAAAAATCTTCCTAAAAAACCGTGGGTGTAAACTTTCCTCACTGATTTCACATTGCCATAACTTGGTCAATTTTTATTCGATTGAGCTGACCTTGGTTTTAATCGATAGGCATTGAGTTGATCTTTCAAATGAGACCCTGGTAAAAATGGCAAGTGTTAGGTCAGTGAATTTTCCACTGAGGTCAGTGCAATTTGCTCTGAGGTCAGTTCAGTTTTCTCTGACGTAAGTGTTAAAGCACTGACCCAAGAAGTAAGCACTGAGGTAAGAGGCACTGACGTCGGGCGGAAGACTTACCTCAGTGCAGAGATATCTTTGAGGTAAGCGGGACTGAGGTCAGGACTTGGTTCAGAGGGTAAGTCCTCTGATATCAGTCTTAATCGAACCGCACTCACTCCCAAAAAGTAGAGATGGCTCCCTCTTCCCCCACCCTATTTTATTTTCGTGGGGGAATATTCCTTGGGATACGGGGACCACAAACTTTATCTTACGGAGAGGCATATTTTTTATGAGGGGGATTTTCTAAGAGGGAAGGAAAACTTGTTTAGGTAGCCACACTCTTGAAAAATGTGTTTAACCTTCTTCGTTTATGATGGCACTTAAATAATTAAAACACAAAAAAATGAGATCGGTAAAAATATTATCACCGCTATAGTATGTATTTAGATGTAGTTATTTAAGCATTATTAAGTTTTTAACTTAAGAGTAAAAAAAAAAAATTAAATTTGGTTTAAATTTTTTTCAGTTTTAACTCTTTTTAAAATGTTCCAGTCTTAATTTTTTTAAAATTTTCCCAATTTATTTTTAATTATTTTCCAACTTTTTTACTCCTTTAAGTACTTTCAATTTTTGTATCTGCTAATTTATATTTTTTGTATCATTTCAACTTTGATTATTTTTTTTACATCCTCAGCTATAATTTTGAATTTTAATGCATTCCATTTTTTTTTTTTTTCAAAAAAAAAACATAACATATAAAACTTCATTTTCATGTTGATTGATTGAAAAAGAATAATAAAAAAATTAAGTATCGGATTCAAATTCAAAGACAAAATCATCATTTGCTGTCAAAATTACTCCAATGGGGGCCCTGAAATGACATAATTACGCCCCTAGTACTTACACGCGCAGGTAGTGTAGTGGTTCAGTCACTAGGTCGATCACCGAAGATAAGCTACGTCGGGCGTAGTTAGTACTTAGATTGGAGACCGCATGGGAACGAGCGTTGTCCACTGAAGATTGTGATGATTACTTGTGATGGAAAACTCACAGTAGCCCTCCCTGGTCGTCAAATAGTGAATTAACGTACCTGGCGGATCGGTAATTAACTAAATTTTTGCCTCTACAGTATTTCTGGGAGTTTCCACACCGCTTACGTCAGAGACACTTAGGTCAGTGCCACTTACATCAGAGGCACTTGCCTTTGGAACAGACCTAACACTGACATAGCAGATCAGCGCCCGGCAGCACTTACATCAGTGTTTAGGTCTGTTCCAAAGGCAAGTGCTACTGATCTGAGCACTTGCCATTTTTACCAGGGACCAATATCATGTCTGTATCTATCTTAATTTTGAAGTTACAGAATCAGTCCGGGTAATTTTGGGACACCCTAAGAACGAAAAGTTTTCTGGAACTTCGAATTTAAAGGCATGCAACAAAAAGCAAGAAGTTTAACTTGCGCATTATATTGCGTTTATTTTCGTTACTTGTTCAAATGTTCCGCGATTATGAGACCAACAAATTTCGATTCTTACCGGGCTGCCTGAAAGAGGAAGGAGGACAAAAAACCACGCGTATAAAAAGTGACATGTTAGTGATAGTAGTAAAAAAAGAAAAAAAGTAGCACAAATCAAAAAATCAATTAGGAGAAAAAGCATGGGAAAACTATGGGATAAAATAGAGAGTCCGGCTGGGATTTGAACGCCGGACCTGCAAAGTGCTGGTCGCCGCCGCTGGCCACTACACCACTAGGGTGGCCCAATTATACACAGCAAAATTTATTTTGCGAATTTTTTTGGTCTTACCCCCTGGAACTGTTCCATTTGATCAAAAAACACTCTCTGCCAAGTTTCAGCCAAATCGGATAATATTAACGCGTGCCGACAGAACCATCTTTTTTATATGGGCTTTTACATTGGAAAACACTTTTTCCCAGAAAAATCCATTTTTCGAAAAATGTGTAATTTCTAGAAAAAATCTGAGGTCATATTTGGCTTCAGCAGGAAAAATTGAGTGGGAAAACATGTATTGGACATTTAAAACAAAATTTTTTACCCCTCGTTATAGCGGCGAAACAACTGAAACATCTAGAAAACGCTAAAAAAGGGTAAAATGACGGTGATAAATCTCAAATAATTACGTACGTCTGCATCCGAAAACGAAGCTCAACATTTATGGTAGGTGTTTCATACGTGTTTTTTTACGCTGAGTCCGAAAATTCTATCCATTTTCCTCTGTTCCATCAGGATTTTCCGGAAAATCGATTTTCTCGTAGAAACAGGGTTTCTACGAGATTTAATATCATTATCGGACTCAGCGTTGAAAAACACATTAAAAAAATCCGTCACATGTTGAGGTTTATTTCCTGAAAATTGAGTTTTCCCCGGAAAACCCTGTTTCTACGAGAAAATCGATTTCCCGGAAAATCCTGATGGAATAGAGGAAAATGGATAGAATTTTCGGACTCAGCGTAAAAAAGTACGTATGAACTACCTACAGTATGTTGAGCTTCGTTTTCGGATGCAGACGTACGTAATTATTTGGGATTTATCACCGTCATTTTACCCTTTTTTAGCGTTTTCTAGATGTTTCAGTTGTTTCGCCGCTATAACGAGGGGTAAAAAATTTTGTTTTAAATGTCTAATACATGTTTTCCCACTCAATTTCTCCTGCTGAAGCCAAATATGACCTCAGATTTTTTCTAGAAATTACACATTTTTCGAAAAATGGATTTTTCTGGAAAAAAGTGTTTTCCAATGTAAAATCCCATACAGGGTGTTCGAAAAGTCCCCTCCCCCCCCTCTAACTTTTGACCTAATTGAGGTAGAGATTTGAAACTTGGAGGGTGTTCCTAGATCAAAGGGAGCTACTTTTTGACCCCCCCAAAATCTTGGGGGGGCCCCATTTTGGGGGGGTTACGGACCCTAACTTTTAATTTTCAAATAGGAAGACCCCCTTTGTGATACCTCGTTCGAAAGAACATAAAAAAAGAAAATTTTTCGCGCAAACCGGAAGTCATTATTTCAAACCGTTTCAAAATGGCGGCCGGTCAAAGTTCCAAATGGCCGAAAATTGGCACCTCTGCTATTTGCACATGGATATGCTTGAAACTCGGTATCTGGGGGTATTTTGGCACGAGAAAAACGAATTTAACGTTAGATTTTCAAAAAAACCCTAATTTTTCAAAATGGCGACCGGTTTAGGCTCAAAAAGGCCGAAAATTTGACAAACTCGATTTTTTTGCCAATGGATTCACCTGAAATTCGGTATCTGGGGGTATTTTGACCCGAGAATAACGAATTCAACGTTAGATTTTTAAAAAAACCCTAATTTTTCAAAATGACCGCCGATTAAAGTTCAAAATGGTCAACAATTGGCAACCTCGACTTTTTGCCGATAGATTCACCTCAAACTCGGTGTTTGAGGGTATCTGGGCGGGAGACAAATGAATTCGACGTTATTTCACCGAGTTTCAGGCGAATCTATTGGCAAAAAGTCGAGGTTGCCAATTGTTGACCATTTTGAACTTTAATCGGCGGTTATTTTGAAAAATTAGGGTTTTTTTAAAAATCTAACGTTGAATTCGTTATTCTTGGGTCAAAATACCCCCAGATACCGAATTTCAGGTGAATCCATTGGCAAAAAAATCGAGTTTGTCAAATTTTCGGCCTTTTTGAGCCTAAACCGGTCGCCATTTTGAAAAATTAGGGTTTTTTTGAAAATCTAACGTTAAATTCGTTTTTCTCGTGCCAAAATACCCCCAGATACCGAGTTTCAAGCAAATCCATGTGCAAATAGCAGAGGTGCCAATTTTCGGCCATTTGGAACTTTGACCAGCCGCCATTTTGAAACGGTTTGAGATAATGACTTCCAGTTTGCGCGAAAAATTTTCTTTTTTTATGCTCTTTCGAACGAGGTATCACAAAGGGGGTCTTCCTATTTGAAAATTAAAAGTTAGGGTCCGTAACCCCCCAAAATGGGGCCCCCCAAAATTTTGGGGGGGTCAAAAAGTAGCTCCCTTTGATCTAGGAACACCCTCCAAGTTTCAAATCTCTACCTCAATTAGGTCAAAAGTTAGAGGGGGGGGGAGGGGACTTTTCGAACACCCTGTATAAAAAAGATGGCTTTGTCGGCACGGGTTAATATTATCCGATTTGGCTGAAACTTGGCAGAGAGTGTTTTTTTATCACATGGAACAGTTCCAGGGGGTAAGACCAAAAAAAATCCGACATTGCCAAATTTGGGCCACCCTACTACACCACAGTATCTAATGCGTGAAGATACGCGAACAAACCTACATATCATATGCGCACGGCCCACCGCACCCCGAAATTCAGGGGTTAATTTTACCCTTTTCCGGGAAGCATTGGCAAGAACGCTCACGGGCGTGACTAATGGATTTTCATGAACAACAATATGGCCAAACGCCGATCGATTTTGAGGAGGCATGAAAGTAAGGCCCCCTTGTAGGTGTATTTGGAAACAATGTCTTCATTTCATTGAAAATTGGCATCAAGCACCACCATAGCTCATTTCTGTCCGATATCATTTCTGGAAGTTCCTAGCAGAACTTGAGACCGGACTCAAAATTCGAAGGGTAGGGGCCAAAAGCGCAACCCACACATTTAAACCTCAACTTATGCCCGTCAATTATGTCTTAGCTAGTTCTTCGTTCTACTTTTCTTCGGCCCATTTGTTAGGCTCCATGGGTTGGTTTAAGTCATGAGATTGCGGAGACATAACAGTGGCGTCATTGTTTATTCTCAACTTAAAAACGGGTTAAAAAAGTATTGCGAAAAGTCGAGATTTTGTGACGAATTTTGTTCATTTTTTCCACATGAAACAATATGACGCTTAACATGAATTGAATGTCCATTCTTCACAGCGCCATCATATTTCCCATACAGTACAATAAATTTGCTATGTGCTAGAGAACGGATGAAGTGACTTTTTGAGGCTGTTCTGTCCAGTACTCCTGAGACCGGTTTTCGGCGACCGGCGCCACGGTGGATCGAGTCAATGGTGCAGATCGGTCATGGGCGATTTGGGCGAATCGCATTTTTTAAGGGTCAACAGTGTTCCTCAGGAGTTATATTTTAAGGGTCTGACATTGATTTGGAACGAAACATGTTCGTTTTTGTGACAGAAGGCATCAAAGAGGGGCTTTGCGTAACTTTTTATTTTGGCGAAAAATCGTCGAAGTCTTTCTATTCCATTTAACTTGCTTCTGTTTAAATTAATACTAATTTCATTGATATATTCTTATTCTTCAGAGTCTGGAGAACACATTGCATTAGTAATTTTTTGTATTCGGCCCATTTTTTCAATGATTATGTTTGTGCTAATGTGCTCATCTCAAAAAGCAAAAAAATAAAAAAGTTTAGGTAAACTTTTAACTACCCATCCGCCACCGTCCGCCAGAAAAATTTGTATACCTAGGCATGTTTGTAGGAGTACTGAGAATACGATCCCGCAAAATTTGGGTGCCACTTTGCGCCACTTTGGCCGTGACGTCACTTTTTCCGTTGCGTTCCGAGATTGTGCGCGAGCCTTATCTCGAAAATCAAGCGACCGGTGAGCTGCCGCGGCACTTAGCTTGCTTCTGTTTAAATTAATGATAGTTTCATTGATGGATTCTTTTTCTTTAGAGTCTGGGGAACACATTGCGCTGGTAATTTTTTGTATTCGGCCCATTTTTTCAATGATTACGTTTGCACTAATGAGCTCATCTCAATAAGCAAAAAAAAAATTAGGAAAACTTTCAACTACCCATCCGCCACCATCCGCCAGAAATATTTGTACAGGCATGTTCGTAGTAGAGTACCTGCATAGCGAGAGTATAGACAGATGTGAAACTCCAAAAATCCATCAGGCCTTCACCGATGCCTCCGCGAATAAAGTTAGGGCCCAGAAATGCAGCCAACCTATGAATTTCAATTATCCAGAGCGCTTATTTACTAATACAATTGTTACGAACCATCGTTTATAAAGCACGTATTTGACTTACGTGTTGCAAAAAATTTACTCATTTTTGCGGAAGAAGGCTCATTTATGTACATTCTTAGCCATCTTGGTTAGAATTGGAATGTGCAGACTGGCAGTGAAATTTTGTGCGTTAGAAGTCGGTTAGAAGGGTAGCTGCACTTTTGGGCCCTAAGCCCTCCATGAAGCGATCTGTCCATACTGTCGCTATATAGGTACTCTAGTTCGTAGGAGTCCTGAGAATACGATTCCGCAATATTTGGGTGCCACTTTGCGCCACTTTGGCAGTGACGTCACTTTTTCTGTTGCATTCCGAGATTGCACGCGAGCTTCATCTCGAAAATCAAGCGACCAGTGAACTCTCGTAACTGTTAAATGACCCAGGTAGGTATGATTCCTGTTCATCGGAAACTGAAAAACAAGTTTCACCATCAAGACGTGCTCTTTTGCCCGTTTTTCGTATTTTCATTATTTCCTAAACTACATATCTATAGGAGAACTAAAAAAAAAATCGGGCATACTTTCACGCGGACATCCCTCTATATCCCTTAGAAAGCTTTTTTGGGACGTATGCGTGGATAGCTTGAGAAAACGTTTAGCAAGTAACCCCCCCCCCCCCTCTTTACTTGCCTGGCCCCTGACTATGATGCCATTCTATCTCTGATAACTGATGCTTCTTTCAAATACGTACATATTTTTCAATTTTTCACCTATTTCAATGTAAACAAAGTGCAGTTAGTGTGAATCTAATTACACTGCAAGTACGTTTTAACGTTACAAGTCCGGGATATTTTGGAATTTTTGCGGTTTTTTGCGTTGCTTATTTTTTAAGTTTGATGCGGTTTGAGAGCGAAAGACGAGGATGAGAGTGATGGGGAACTGAATATGAAGAAGAAGAATAAGGAGAAGCATATGACAGATGACTGTTACATGTTTACTTTTTTTTTTTTTTTTAAAGCCATCTAGTGTTTTTCCTACTCTAAGTCTCTGCTCCGTCCTCTGGATGTAAATATGAATTTAAAGTAAAAGTGATCTTGAATATTTTCAAAGAATTCATAAATGTATTTCATTTGTTTCCTCACCGATCCTTATGCATGAGAATGATATCTTATGACAAAGTTTCGAAATTAACTTTGCAGTGAAGGGAATGATTTATCTGATGCCAGCAGCTCATATCTGGGGAGGTATTTTTGCGTATTTGTGACACTTAATAGTAAGTTTTCATAATTTTATTCATAATTCCACCATGAAAAACTAAAAACTCCGTCCTACGAAGTAAAACACAGACGCCTAAACTTTGCATCTGTATAGTTTTCCCGACAAAATGCACAAATACGGGTCTTTAGGTACGTTGTTCATCAAAAATACTATCAAAAATGAATTCTACGAGAAAAATTACACGAAACAAATGGAATGTAATCGATCAAATGACCAGGAATATTCGTTATCCTCGTAACATTAGAAGCGCAACGCTCCATGACCGACCTCTCCCATTCACTCGATCCACCGTGCGGCGATGCCGTATGCGCGGTGCGCAGGGTCCCGGCTCCAGGCTTCGTTCACAAAATACAGGTATAAAATTTATTTCATAAAAACCGGGACTTTCGTACATTTTTCAATTTTGTATGACTTCGGTCAACACAATTCGCCAGAATGGTTATCGATTAAAAATTGATTAAATCCCGAAAACCACACGCAGCCCACGATTCTCACGAAAGCCGCCGTCTTAATCCATGCCGTTTGGTTCCCAGATGGTTCCAACTTTCCGGCGGACAGGAGGTAGAAACGCATCGATCAAGGAGTGACTTTATCGGCGCTCCAGTACATTACGACTCAATTGTATTTATAGTCCAGTCAATCTAGCTTTTTACCTCGGACAAATTAGCACAAACTTTTCCTTTGGTATATAGGGTCTCTAGGTACCCAATAAGACAGAAAAAAAAGTTTACCAAAAAATTCCACCGGGAAAGTGGTCAAATCGCAGTTTTTCAAAATGGCGGCTAACGGCAATTTTCAAAGAGGACGTACATACGGATTTCCCTTTATAACTCAAAAATAATGCGTCAAACCAAAAAAATTTGGCATTAGTTTGAAAGATCATAAAATTTTGATTAAGAATCATATACAAAACTTAGGCTTTTCTTATTTTTTTCTTTCCGAATTTTAATATTTAAAAACAACAACCGGCAAAATCTGCTGAAAATTCACGATTTCTCGCGTTCTTGACCAATTTTAGGTCAAAATAATTAATTTAAGGTTAAAAACAACGGCACCACTGAAAAGTACGCTAAATTTTACATAAGTATACCCATTCATTTTACCTTTTCATCTTATATGACCTCATTGTGAGACGAATCATTCAAAAGCATGAAGTCAATATTCAACTACAAATTCAGCTGTTTTTTTCCGTTTCCAGCGCTTTTGATCAATTATTTTTCGACAAAAGTATAACTTATATATACTTTTCAGAAAGGTAATGAAATTTGCAAGACAAATAACACCCTGGTTTTCATTTAAATTTTACATCATGTACCTGAAAAGCGTATTTAAGGGAATTACGCTAAAAACTGATTTCTCTAGAAATTTCAGAATTTCAACGATTTTCGGCTTTTTGACAGCTGGAAACTGAGGATCTGATTCAACGACGGTAATCATCGTTTAGAGCATAAAATTTCCAACAAATTGCATACCTGAAATTACTGGTTTGAATTTTTTAAAGAGGGTTAGATATGGCGTTAAAGTTGTCTATTGGAAAATCCGGCTGCTCGGTTACGAACCACTTTCTTAACATATACTCAAAATTTTTAAGTTTAGTAATTTTTGTTTGAAGTAAATTTTATGGTACCAATGTAATAGCACATGGAAGTTAAAAAAATGTCCATGAATAAATTTTTTAAGGTATTTAAGTGTACTTAGAAGCCAATTTTTGAGACGGTGAAAATTTACAAATTATTGAATAATAAGGCTTTTTCTCAGGTTTTTGTGGTTTTTCATGGCTGCAAACAATTTTTTTCATCAAACCATGGTAATCATCAAAAAGCAGATAAAATTTTATGTAAGAAATGTACCTTTATTTGAATTTTGGCGTCTCTCGTGAAAATGCGGAGGCAATGTTGAAAAAAATTGCAATTTGCCCGAAAAAAATTTTCCCGCGATTTTTCTTATTTTTTACGTGTTAAAAAGAGTTTAAGAAAAAAAACAAGGTAAGAAATGAAAAGTTCATAAAATTTTCTATAACATAGGGCTAGTGAAGTTTGCCGTAAAGTCTTTTTGAGGGGTCCTAGCACTGAATTTTGGTTTAAAAAAAGTTAAAAAAAAATTGATGAAATTTAATTTTTTAGTTATTTTTGAGATTTTATCGCTTTAAAATGAGCTTTAAAGTTAAAATGAATGATGTAACTGAAAAGTACGTTAAATTTCGGTCTAGAAAAGTGTGTTCAACATCCTTTCAAGTAATTATTTTTGCCGGTAGGATAATTTCTTCTGGGATCAAAACTGACGCTTTTCTGAAAAAAGTCCATTTTTAGCTCCATTTTCCTAATTTTTAAGCATTTTAGAGGGGTCTGATCAAAAAACCACTGTAACCACGTGAAAGTACATAAAATTTACAATAAGATTAGGTACCTTGTTTCAAAAATTTCGATATTTTTTGTGTTTGACACGGCTTTATTTAAAATTGTCAAAAATGGCAATATTTACAGAAAGTTGATTTTCTATGCTAAGCACCATCCCTTTATTGGATTGGGTTGTATAATGAAGGCAGCTCGGGGAGCGGGTCTTTTTGCGTTGGAGGAATCAATACTAAAACTAATAATTATAATAAATTCAATACAACATTGAAAGTTTGGAACCTTTGGGCGGTCAACTCTAGCGAAAGCGCAAATAAGGATTAAAACGCGAGTACAGGTACGCGGGAAGGGGATGTCAACAGGGGAGACGGGTAGCACCTGTGCTTTAGGTGACGTAACACAGGCTTGTGTGACTTTATGCCCGGCTTTTCTTTAGAATGAAAAGTTCATTAATTGAAAGTTTACCGACCTGCCTCCTGTCGTCTGCTTTTCGATCGCTACGAGAGAGGAATCGAACTCAATCTTCAACGGGTGAGTAAAATCAAAGTATTGAATCTACTTCTACATTTTTCTAAAATCTGTATTGTGTTATAATAAGTCCAGAATGAACCTTTCAATATATTCAGTAAGTATGCGGGCCTGCTTGCCTGTGTTGTTTACTAAATAAGATGTGAGATCTGGTTCACCGAGATCAGGAAACCTGTTGCTAAAGCCAATTGTAAATCAATGAAACATGATAGCAAAAAGGAAGCGGAAAATGAAGATAATTAGTAATTCAAATAGTCCTTTCCGAAATTGCTTAACTATTGTAAGAATGAAAAATTCCCCTCTCTTTCCTCCACCGGATTATCAATCAATCTATCAATGCAACAGGGAAACAATGAGGTACAAACAACTGCAATGAGGTAGGATGCCAAAATACCGAGGAAGAAGCTTCCTTTAGCGGCGATGAGTCGGATATTGAATAAAAGTATTTTAGAGACAAAAATATTAAAAATCATTTTATACAAAAAGTTAAAGGGAATAAATTAATCAAGTAAAGAAATTAGGAAATGTAAGTAAATAATAAGAAAAGTAATAAAAACATGAACCTTCAATTACCCTCGTAATCTTGTCAGCCGAATACACGACAATTTATACAATCAAATATTCTTTAGCTTGCCATAGACCAAATAAAAATTTAGTTGATATTTTATTTCATTACTCACCTTTATATTTCTCAATTTGTGTCAATTAAATATTCGACGTTACTGAAAAAATTGCATTTTCACATTTATATCCTCAATTGGGCGGGGGGGGGGAGGGAGGGGCTTGAAGGACAAGGCGCATAAGTGCAGTTTTCGCTATTTCGACAAAAACGTGTTAAAAGTTTATAAATTATATGAAGCCTCATGGCGGAGAGAAAGTTCCAACTCACATGTTGATGCTTAAAAATTGGATTTTATCAGTGAATTTTTCACAGAATTTATTTCAAACCTAGATTTAGTTGAAATCACTAATATGTCGATTTTTTCGAAAACTGCACTTATGCGCCTTTTCCTTAAGCCTCTCAATTACTTTTTTACCCTTTCTTATTAACTTTTTATGTCATCAAACCGAAACCGACAAACTTTGGTAAAAATACCGGGTAATACTAAGTTTATTGAAAATAAGTCGATAAACAGGTATGTTACAAATTAAGGCCGCCATCTTTTTTCCGCCATCTTCTTGCCGACATCTTGAATTTTGATTTTGACTACAATTAATATCAAATTCAAAATGTACAGGTCAAAATACCAGGGTATACTGAGTTTCATGAAAATCCGGCGATAAACAAGTAGTTTCCAAATTATGGGCGCCATCTTTAATTTTTAAAAATTATGGCCACCACCTTCTTCCCGCCATCTTTGATTTCAATTCTGGTTAGAACCAACACCGAATTCAAATTCTCTAGGTCAAAATACAGGGTTTTACTAAGTTTCATGCAAACCAGTCGATAAACAGGTATCTAACAAATTACTGCCGCCATCTTCTTTTCCGCCATCTTGAATTTTGATTCAGACTGAAAGTAACGTCAAATTCGAATTTCCTAGGTCGATATACTGGGATACACCAAATTTCATGAAAATCTGCCGACAAATAGATGTTTTGCAGTTTTTTTCTTAGAATCTTTAACTGCGATAGTCTAAACGGTGAACGAATCAGATAAGCCCCCCCCCCCCCCCCCCGGGGTCCACCATCCCTCTAAGTGCTTCTCCCTTTACTATGTACCATGGCTATCAAATTAATAACAAAATTTATTTCAAAAATAGTCGAATATTCGGGAAAAAGGTTCACACTGATCGAAATTCCAGCCAAAATTTACAAAAAGTAAAAAATGTCAAATTTGACACCATTCCATAAAGACCCTCTAAAGGTCTTTAACCTTCAGTTAAATTTTGATGTAATATGTGTTTTCAAAAGAAAATTTCATGCTCTTTCCAATGGTACCAACAGTTTTGAGACAAAAAATTCTTCCATTGCTGTATCTTAAAAGTTACAAACCAAACTTGAAATTTCAAGAAAATTCTAGTCTTTTTTTTCGGTGTCTGACCTCGTAGCTCGGCACCAACAAGTCAAAATTAAAAAAACTAATATATATTCGTGAGCAGAATTTTATACTCTAAAAAAACGACAAGAATGATTTTTTTCACTGGATGCACTAGAATCACACAAAATCGGGAAAACGGTGACGAAGTCAACAATCAATTTATCCGTTATTTCAGACGGCCGCCATTTTGTCATACGCAATTTTGACTGTGTTCCCGAGGGGGGCTAATGGTAAACTTTTTTTTGGGGGCTCTAGACATGTTTTGGAGCGCTTTAAAACACAAGAGAAGTTTGTGCTAATTTGTCCGAGGTTAGACCCTTTTTTTGGCTAGATTGACTGGACTATTACGTTATTTCCACAATAAGTTGCAGTGCGGCGAGAGGATGCTTCTGCTTCTTAAGTAAAGTGGGACGTGGTGGGAGGGTGGGGGGAGTGCACTACACGCTCGTCTCGTGTGCCAGTTTCTGCGTTAAACTCCGGGTTATCCTCGATGTCGTCATGGGCTTACGACATGAACCTATTGGATCTCATTTCCTCCCGTTTCAACTCATCGTGACTCCCCTCGGGGAAAAGAACCCCAGTGCGCGGAAGAATTTACTTTTCTTCCTGTTGGGTCAACACACCTCGATTTGGGCGTTTCTTAAAGAGAGGAATTTGGAATGAAAAGGCTATTTCTTTGTTTTATCGAAAACCTAAAGCTTTTAGTAAACTGAATCATTCCTTTCTTCGGTGTGTAACGGAAAGGACAAAAGAAACCTTGTTCAGCGAAAGGGACGATGTGACAGGGGCGAGGAAAAAAGACGGAAATAACTTTCAAAATTGTATTAAAAAGAACAAATAAACATCAGTTTAAACAGCTTGACATCAGTTTTGCAGAGTTCATACTTCTCATGGGTCGAAATTCTCCGTGCTTTTTGATTGTGTTTAAATAATTTCAAAATATATGGTGATGGTAACTCCGATTTTCAAAGGGAAGGACCCCCTTCCCCTTTTAAGTTCATATGGGAACCGGGGAGAGGAGACTTCAGGATGGCGACATCCGGATTCCTTGGGGTCGATCCTCTCTTCGTCCGACCTAAAATAACCGAGAAAAAAGCCTGGAGTGGATGGCATGCTACACCCTGTAGGTTCCATTGTGAAATTCACACAGATATTTTTAATCGTGGCAAGAAACTGTTGCAGAAGAGGTTTTCCTTCTTACAACGAGTCTCCGACTCGGGGTGAAAATCTCATCATACGGGATGTCCCAGAATTGTTGGTCGAAATTCAGAGATTTTTCCCTGAATGATCCAAAACCCTCAATGCCTCCCTGAGATATCGATGATTTTTGAGCCCGTGGGTGCATTTAGCGTCAAAGAGTACGGTGGAAAACTGATTTGTGTTGAGGTTGTTCCGTGACCGTTGCCAATATGCAGAGAAAACTAGGATTTCTCCGGAAATTATAGAGGGAGGGGGGCTTACTCCTTCAGGAGCCGCTACAGAGAAAAACTTTACAGAAGATGAAGAGGCCTTATTTTTCCCCTTGAAACACGCTCCCTCAGTATGCCCGCATAACTCTGGGACACCCTGCCTCCGGTGTAATGCGAAAATTCTAGTGTGATGTATGGAACAAGCCGAGGATAATACGTTCGAACGTAAAACTTCGCCGAAAACTTCAAAACTGCGAGTCGCATTCCCATTCGCTGCACTGGAGTCAGAACGTGGGGTGCTGTCGACGAAGCGACGACGGCGGCGGTTCTGGAGTGATTCGCGGGTGGAGGGGGGAGGGGTGATGCAGAAGGAGGACGAGGATTGTGATTTCCGGTCTCTCGAGCTGTGTCGGCTGTCGCGGCCAGAGCAGAGAGTATCTCCTCTGGTCGCGGCCTAGAAAACCAGAATTGAGAATTCCAGGTTCCCGGTCGGCACGACACCATCCGCGGCACTTATGGAATCACTAGAGGGCTACACCCCCTGGCCGCTACGCGTCCCGAACCCCTGAAGGCGCTCCGCGCCATTGAGAGGCTCTTTTTTGTAGGTGCAGCGTTAATCAAATTCATATTTTCATGATAAAATTTGTTTAACAAATCTCGGCAAAACTTTCTACGATTCATTAAGATCTATTGGGTTCATTGACACCATACTTTGGATACGATTATATACTGCAATCTTTCCTTTAGCACGATAAAAAGCTAACAAAAACCTACTTAAATGCGTAGAATCACTATTCGGTGTTTAAATAGTCTTAAAATCAAACGGGTATTGCCTTGCATCGATCCCAAGTTTCAAAGTTGGCGGTCGGATCTCCCCGCTGAAATTGGTTCACCACCCGTCCGCCGAGAATGCCACCTCCTTAGCTCGTATCCCCGTGTATTTAAACAACAACAACGTCAAAAAATCTGGACGGGTGATAAACAAACTTGCTTTCGTGTAATCATTAATCATTAAATCAATCATGTCCGTGCAGTATTAATATATTTTCGTCCAGTACCTCGTAAAAAGGAACCGCGAAAGATGAAGATCTGCGTTGAAACATTGCACTCACTGTTTTCAGCAATTGAATTGTTGAATCAGCAATTTTTTCCGTGTATACCCACGGAGTAAATTTGGAGATAGTATATGATGCATTATATAATGCATTTGATATCCTAAGTTTCATCTGACTCAAAGCACTTGCTGCACATACCGAGGAGTCTTCCGTTCAGCCGAAAATGGCGATTTGCTATTGGCCCTTCTTCAATTATGAGATTAGTCCAAAGATGTTTTAGGAACTTAAATCAATGACCCACGTGGTGCTTTTGTGCCAACTTTCAAAGAAGTAAAGACATTTTTTCAAAATCTACTGTCTGTCGAAGTGAGCTACTCGTGTGATCAAAGTGTCCTCTCTATATCATGCGCTACCCTTCAATTGTTAGTTTAGTCCAAAGATCTCTTAGGAACTTAAATAAA
This sequence comes from Bemisia tabaci, assembly GCF_918797505.1. NCBI lineage: Eukaryota > Metazoa > Arthropoda > Insecta > Hemiptera > Aleyrodidae > Bemisia > Bemisia tabaci. Next base: position 74,726,895 of record NC_092794.1, read on the forward strand.
TGACCAAGGTGGTGCTTTAGTGCCAACTTTCAAAGAATTAAAGGCATTTTTATAAAATTTACAGTCCTTCAAAATGAGCTGTTTGTGTGATGTCGCGGAGCAAAGTGCCTCTTTTGTGCCTCGTATCCCTTGAATTTCAAATTTAGTCCGATGACCTTTTAGGAACTTAAATTAATGACCCAAAGGATGTGCTCGATGCCCACTTTTAAAGAATTGAAGGCATTTTTCAAAATTTATAGTCCTTTAAAGTGAGCTTTCCGTGTGATTTTGCTCAGAATGGACCACGGCCCGTAGCCCCCCCCCCCCCCCCCATTTGAGCGTACCTCAAAATCATTTGACGTGCATAAGGGGACCATAGATATGGTCTTCTCTAAAAATTTCGAATGAAATCGAACAAATAGATTCTGAGATATCGCTGTACACAGATTTGGGGGACGCCTAACGGACGGACACACATTTTTTCAAGTATGGTTATTTTTACTCCTGCGGGCCGATTATTGAAATCGGGCGACAAAGCTCAATCGACTCTATGTTGTGTCGATTGGGTCAGCGAAGAGCGATTCTTTAATTTCTTGGACCCGATTCGACAAGACCAATTGTCGATTTGAGAGAATAGCTATGTTTATGCGAGCCTCATAACCTAACTTCAATCGAAACCTGAGTTTGAAACCAAGGTTCAAATCACGGCATAAACGATACGGAACTAACAAAATGTAGGTTTCCGAAATTTGTGTTTGGAACCTTATTTTACACTAAAGACTAGGTTTTCGCACTCCGCATAAACGAACCGGAGGTTGAAATTAGTTGAAATTCGACTTCAAATGCGATTTTCAGGTGCGCGATCGGCAATATGGCGGATTTATTATCATACCGTTCGTAAACAACTGGTGCTTATCCCACGATTTAGCTTTAATTTTGCCATTATTCAACATTTTTTACAATCATAATTTTACTATAATTGTTGCTTCAGCACTTTTACGTGATTCCTTCAGTTATATGTGGCTTACTTATCCTTATTTAGCTAAACGTAGGACGTTATTTTCTAGTGAAGGTGTTTAGTGTCAGATGGAATCCAGGCTTATTACTACTTTTTCAGATAATTCTTGCAACTCTAATCAACATTTTATGACTACAGAAGCAAAGCAAGCAAAGAGCTTTACAGGCTACAATTGAGTAATAGCCTTACCTACCAGTTCATCATCTGTGGAGAACTTTTTTACTGTATCCACACGATTTGCCTAGGATTTCAAGATAAGGCACCCTGCTTCCCTTTAAGTAGTGCACCGAGTTTTTTCATTTCATTCTACCGATTAAATCTGAAATCTGATCCAATCAGAGCTGTGTAGCCCTTGAATTTGTGTGGTATCCATGTATCTATTTCCTGGTTGTCCTACTGAAAGTGAGAGACCAGCCACAACCGTGACCTGCTGACTTATTTCTTTGATCCAATCTCTTGTGAATGATGACTCAAATTCTGAGGCCATCATTTATTGAAACTAGTTCAAAGTTATTGCTCCAAAGTATCGTCACTCTTCTCATACTGAGGCAGAAGGAAGGAGATTTTTTGGTGAGTGCTCTGTTATCGAAGATTTGCAATTTGAGATAAGAATACGGTTTTTATTGAGGCGTGAAACAATTTTTGGTCGTTGAATCACTAGTCATAATTGAGCCTTGGCGTTAGAGATCCATCTATTGGGGAAAGTGGCTCTGCCTGTGCAAAAATATCTTGTGACAGCAGTGAATGTTAGTAAATGCGCTTTACAGGTAGACTGAAAGCTCCATATTCCAATCTACCCGAATAATTAAATTCAAAAGCATTTTTGAATTGAGCTCATATCGAATCTCAATGGGAGAATAATATACAGTGTAAGCGAAAGAATATCAATGGTAAGGTTCGGTTTGTGTCTTAGGTTCGTGAAATGCAATGGCAGGTTCTGAAATCTTGTTTGTCAGTTGCTCTTTACATGAGTCACCTTTGAAAATCAAGTTTAAGAAAAAAAACACATAGGTAGGCAAACAGTAGTAGGTAGCTTGCCTATTTTCTTCCTGTCTTGCTCATGGACTCGGAGAGCAGTGGGAAAGAGGGGTGAGAAACAGGATTTCAGCGCGTGTCTTAGGGAATGTGGAAATTTAAAATTTGTGAAGCGTCATCAGTTTGTTAAGATTGTCACCGTCCGATGCCTCAAGAGGATTTAGACGCTTCTGCTTCAGCGATACATTGTTGACCTATCAATATCCGCATATTTTGATCATATTTTGAACGAGCGATTCCCATAAGTATTCCCGATTAGTTATTTGTTTCACTACAATAATGGCAGACATACAATCTTTACGACACCATGGAGTGAAGGTGTGGTGTTTTACTGGATTAGCACTCCTACACTTTCAATGCACGGAGAAAAAAAGTTCGGGGATTTGCGCCGACCGGTTCGGTAGGCCCGACTTCGGCGTGAGGAACTGAATATTCGGGGGCGTATGCGGGCGTCTTCGGCACAACCTACCGTGGTCCCAAATTGGCCTTGGTCTGTTGATCTGAGTAATTTCGGCTCTCAGACCCGAAGTTTTCCGTTTTGGCGTCGGAGGTATTCGTGTCAGCGGACCAAAAATGTTCAGAGATAGAGTTTAGTAACGGAATAAGTAATGGCGCCCGAGTCCGACGGTGATCTTCAGGCAGTTGAATCCCAGTTTAATCCTAATCCCACAGTTTTAGGAACCTGAAATTTAAATCCCCCGCGACTTATTTAAAAAGTGCTTCCAGCGAAGACCCGGTTTTTGATGGAGCTGGTGAGTGATGGAACCGGCCTCTTTCATGTTTATACCTGTTGTGTTTCTGACTAGTTCGTGGTCCGTCGTACTTCAGTTTCAGTTTTCAGTGTTCGTTTGTTCGTTTGTTGCCGTTTGTCTTGTGTGATCGCGTCGTGGAAGTTTTAATATGTAGTGAAAAGTAAAAGTGAAAAGAGTGAAAGAAGTTTGTTGTGGTGAGAAGAAGAATGTACTCGGACTTCGTCCGGATCCTCGTCGGAGAGTGGGGAATGACCCCCAGTTCCGCTCAACTCGTCGAAGGTAAACCTTATCATTTCTAGGCATATTTTCTCTGATTTTTATTGATATTGACCAGCTTCTCTAGGTATTTTATATTATGTTGCTCAAGTGAACAAAGCAACACAGAGATCTCATGTATGCTTGTCAATTGCTCAGTACAAGTTCGCCTAACCTAACTACCTTCTAATGTGTGGCTCAATGCTCCAGGGTTCTTTGACAGAAATGTAAAAACGCTTCATGAAACCTCTTTGATCTCATAACTTTGTGGAAGTGCCATCACTAGTTCCATGCAAATGCGTAGTACCATCCACAGCTTGAGCTTTGAAATCAAAGAAGTTCTCTAGCATTTTGAAATTTTTGCCCACCCAGAATTCACACATCACTTATCAAAGCTTTCAGCACATGTAACTGTAGCATTACCTACTCATGCACAGCTTTCACTCACCTATTCAATAGTTTTAACTATCTGCATCAAATTCTAGTCAGTTTAGTCTAGAATTTTAAGTTTTTGACCGCACTCATTATTGAAAATATTCAGGAATCTTGAAGGGGTACTTCTCTTGTGTAACATTCTACAACAAGAGGTGCGTTCTCTGGACGTTGGTATCAGGTCTCTTTCTGATTACCCGATGAACAGGTTGAGAGTCAGAGGGTTGTTCTTGAAAACTTGCTGACTTCAGGCTAATTACTTGATGACTGCCATTGCTCTATGGAATCACTCAAGTGACATTTTCATACCTAGAAGTTTAGAATGCCCTTTCATTTTCAAGGAGTTTCCTTTTTCTTTTTTTCTCAAATGCACTCAAGTACCCACACAGTTAAAAACCTTGACAGGAAGCAACCTTATCTTGTTTGCCACACCCACATGCTTGACATACTGTTGAAAGCAGTGCCTTCCAACCTCAAGTTAGGATTTCACGTCATTTTTTTTTTTTTTTAATTTTCGAGGTGCTAGAAAATTATCTACTTAACACAGACAGAAGGTTCTACCAAAGTTATCCCATAAACTGATTTAAACCTAAACCCCTGTCTTTAAATTGTTTCATTCCTATAAATATCTCATTCCAGATAACAAGATTGATCTGAATCTAATGAAAGAAACTTCGTATTCTGATTTTTCGGATTTAGTACTCCTAATGCCTGTTGGAGATAAAATCAGATTCAAGCAAGGCTTTGAAAGATTACACAAGAATACACCCAGCAATCAAAATGTTTCGGACGCCAATGTATCTGTGGATATTCAAATTGATCCTGAGGTTTGAAAATCTTAATAATCTTTCATATTTTTGCTAGTACTTCACGTACAAAAACAAAAAAAAAAAGTTAGGCTGTGAGGTGATTCACAGTAGCATACAAGTAAATCTGTGCAAGAACCTTAGCCTTTATCTCACAATATTAGTACTCTCATGCAAGACTTTTGTCATTCAGTGGCATGGTGCAGAGGCTCAAAGAAAGTAATTTCTGCCCCTCCTATCAAGCATCTGCACCACACTGCCGTGCGGCAAGTGCCTTTCTGATAGAGACAAATATTGTACAGTTCAGGGGATGATTCTTGAAAGCGCTTACATTGTTGGTTACCATGTACTAGTGCTAGTCAGCACATGAAAAAGGGGCATTGTGGGAAGGAAAGTAGCATTGTGTAAGGACATTTTTCTTGAAACAGTTTGTCTATTCCCTGTGCCTTATAAGTTATGTTTTTTCCTACCTAGGCAATGAACAATCTAAGGCCAATGAAATCAGTGTAAGTTTTAAAGTATAATGATTTCTACTTATTCATCAACTCATGATGTGTGAAAATGGATTGTATTCTGCTGGACTTACTGTAAGATTATTCTCATGATTAATTAATTGGATTGCGTTCAACAGAAAGGAACCAAGTCACATTGGCTGTCGTCAAATTTCATTGGATTTATTTCTTTGAGCGATAATACTTGCACAGGTTCGTGTGAATATTTCAGGGATTTCTTCATGTAGTGCATGAATAATTACCTGAAATTTTAGAAATAATATCTACAAGTGATTGCCTGTAAAAAAAATACATTATTCGATAAAGTTTGGAAACAATTGATGCATCTTTGTTTCTCTCTACTGAATGAGGTCCAATTAACCAGAACACCCTCTCTAATTCCTTGCAAAGTCAAAGCGATTCTGTTGAACTCAATCCAAAAGGCTTGAGCATTTGGAGACAGTGCCATTGTAATCTGTATATTTGAACCTAGACCTATGGAAACGGTTAAGTTTCAATCCATTTCCTAACATGATTAGACAAAACTGAGTACATTGAAGAAATAATGTTTACAGCCTCAAAAAGGCTATCATTTGAAATTTTAAATCGTTGCAAGCAGAAAAGTTTCCAACTCAAACAACTTCAGCAAAATTGATGGATTTGCAGCGTATTTTTTTCCACTTTTTCTTGAAAATAAATATGTTTTTTTTGTTTAATTGTAGGCTGAGGCTGCCCTAAAGGACCTTTTAGAGGCAAGTTCGAGCTCCAGTACACAATTCAGTCCGAACATAATTCATGTCGAATCAGCCATACCCAACCCACCACCAGGAACCCAAGAAACAAGTGAAAACAAGACTCCGCCCCAAGTCCTCACTCCGCGGCGCAGTCCGCGCATCCAGCAACAGCAATTGCAAAGAGAGGAAAACAAGGAGAAGGACAAAGATGGTCCCAGGAAGAATTTGTTTGGCACTTCGTCGAAGCAAGATGACGCTGAGTTGACACTAAATAGCCATTACAGTTTGCAAATTCTCTTGCTTAGCGATCCGAAAGGAAAGGCTGTTTACCATTCGTACAGCCATGAAAAAAGTCTAACGACCAAACAAAAAGCTGTTTTGGTCAATCTCATTATTTCTAAAGAACTGAGCGAATCCAAAAATTACACCATAAGTTCTCAGCGATTTTTAGATTTGCAAAAATATCTGAAACGGCTATTTCCTACCGAAGACAGTGACAATTGGTATACAAAGTATCGCGTCGTTAACTCGCTGGCGCAGTCTGCCAGAGGTAGACTTTTAGACGTATACTACAATATCAGAAAAGACCTCATAAAAAGCCAGGCGGTCACCAGCAAAAGGAAAAGGAAATCTCTTTCTGACGAAGGTAAATCTTTAATAACAATTTTTATTATTTTTTAGCGGCAAGTAAGATATTTAGGTATTTTTCTGCTTTCTATTTTTGTTTTTTTGTTATAAATTCATTCTTTAAATCAACGATTTAATTTAGTGATTAACCTTTGATTCTTAAAATACTTCTGCCAGACTCAAGCCTTTTGAAAATCTATGAAAGGGGTGAGATGGTTTTATTTAAAAAAAAGAAGAAGAAAAGCATAACTTTTTTGGTTTACGGTAGAAAAGATAACGAAAGCGAAGAAAACAAAGGCAGAGAATAGGGTAGAGAGAGGGGAAGAAAGAAAAGAACAAATGGACTACACTCAATAGAAAGGGACCACTAGTACAGGGTTTCCCATGGTTAGTGGTTCCTTTTGCCTAATGCAATCCAAATAATTCCACCAGTGAGCTGCTCGTTAGACCAATAATTTCAGTTTCAGCTGCATCAAACTCAGTTTTGGTCTTCCAGCTGATAAAGTTATCTTTAGTGCTGCTCTTTGTATCTGATAACTTTCTTCAAATGAGAAAGCATGAAGTAAGCAATAAAATTCCTTTTGCACCACAATATAGCTGCTAGTCTATGTTGTGTGGTCTGCTATCAGTGCCTATCTTAATTTTTTATTCAATGGCATTTTGTATACGTATCATAAATTTATTGAATGATACATCGAGTAATAGTGTCAACCAAATCATTAACTTGGTAAACCTTGCAATGAAGTAATTCCTTGACCAATTGATTCATTAAATAAATTGAAATTAGGACAATAATTCATTTATTTCTCTGTCATGATTTTTTACATCGAATGAAAAATTTTTGAAAAGTGCATGATGTATGGAAAATTTATTTTTTCTGGGTTACAAATTCCTCTTCCTTTTTTTTTGCAGAGGTCCAAGCCACGAAACCTGATTGCGAAGCATTGAAGTTCGTTAAAACTCAATACAAGCCTTTGCAAACTGTGACCAAGCATTGGGAAGCGACTTTCCAGTTGAGACTAGAGGAATTCAATAAAAAAAAACATTCCTATTCATGAGTACTTTGCCTTGTATCCTGTTCTTGGAACTTCTGATGGAGCCAAATTGGTAAGTCAATTTTCGATTTCCTTCCAGCTTTTTTTTTCCCACTTCTCTGAATTTTCTTTTTAAGCCTCTTCTAATTTTACTCATCAGCAATGGTATTCAAGGAAACCTTTTGATCAAAATATCACATTCCAAGTTGCATTCGTTGATGTCTTGAAATTTTGAATCATATCAACTTACTACTTTCTCTACTGCACAATTTATTATTGAAGAATTGAGGACTCCATTGAGCATGTCCATTGAATATTAGCTGTTGTTAATTTCTTTACATCAGTGCCTCTGTTGAGATTGGAAGTTTTAAAAATTTAAAAAAAAAAAAATTCTGAAAAAATTTAAAACCCATAGAAAGAAAAGATACAGAAAGTAGCAGTGGTTTTCAGTGGTCTCCCTTACTTCGAGCCATATTTGGGAATTGCACTATCATAATGCTTGCACATGAGAACAATGGACCTGATAGATGTTTATTACGACCCCCCCCCCCCCCCAAAAAAAAAAAATAACATAAAAAACACCATTGGGGCACAAGAGAATTGCAGAATTTATTTTTATACTTAATGTTTTCCTATATGACTGCCTGCGAGCTCCTTCTCCCTCCCCCCCCTCTCATTTTAATAAAAAGTTAGACGTGATATTTTCAGGGCTGTTAGCTACATGGAAAACAGGAAAAAATCAGAGAAGTTGATGAAAAAACAGAAAGAGTCAGTGAATTTCACAACTTTTAACATTGTTTTCATTTTTCTCTGAACAATGGCAGCAAACAAATATTTACGAAATTCCTCTCATGGTTGAGATTTTGTGCTTGTACACTGTGTACAGTTAGGGAACAAAATGAAATCTATGGAAATGTCCTGGAATTTTTCCAGATATTTTTGCCAACATTCGTATTTTGGTACTTGTTCGTTGGTGAATATTTTTATTTTTTTGCAATGACACTGTGAAAATGGGTAGTGAAGTGTAAAGAAAAGTTTCTAAAGAATAACTTCTCATTTTTTGTTCTCGTTTTTTCACACTATATGATAGCTTTTAAAGGGCCTAGATTGCATTTTTGAATATTTATTTGTTCTTATTTCAGCTCTTGAACGATTTTAACAGAAAGTACCCAAATCTAGTGCATTCATTTTTCACAAATTGGCCAACTTTCAAAAGAGATTTTAAAGGATTTGTCGAAAGCAACCCCGAGAGCCATAACAAAAAGACATGTGACAAGCTTGGGATCGATTTGAACGTAGCAGGTGAGTGAGAATTTTTGTCTGAATAAATTTTTTCGGTACCTCTGATATTATTACTTATTTTTTAGAGGGTCCCCTATTTTAATTTTACAATTTCGATCACTACCTAAAGAATACAATAATAATTCCGCAGGATTTAAAGATATGAATATGGTGATCCAGAACACCTCTGCTGTGCTGAGGAAAAGCGCCATATGAGCTTTTAGAAGTTGCCAAATTTTCTTTGACAAAACACGAATTTTCAGGGAAATTTGTAAATAGTTTCCTTTCCATTTTTCAGTGATTTTTGTTCGTGATTTTATCTAAATTGTCTGAAAATTTGGAGGAAAAATGTTCGTAACTTTCTTCAACAATAAATATTTTCTAAGAGGAAATTTGGCAACATTACAATTTTCATACGGCGTTTTTCCTTAGCACGGCAGACCTGTTCATCATCTGTAGGTATCTCCAAAACAACTCAAATTTCTAGTTTTAGAATCTGTTGTAATTTTTAACATCAAATAATATGGGGGTCCACTGCGTCTATACTTCAAAGAAATAGGTGTTCGAGGACAAATTGCCTGGAATGATACGTTCTTCCTTTTTTTTTTTTTTTTTTTTTTTTTTTTTTTTTTTTTTTCTGTAGTAAAGAAAGTCAAATCAAATCTTTCTCATTTGAAATTCTCAGGACCCGAGTGGGTGTCCCTTAAAATACCCTTCATTACGAGATTCTTGGGCCTGAAAATAACTTTCATTACGAGATTCTTGGGCCTGAAAATATTCGATTTCTTGAGCTGAATTTTGTTTCTAAATGCTCTAGTTGGAGGCTTTTTTTTCAATTCATTTTTACTTTTTTTAGATGATGATCTTGCTGATGTCTATACATTACGCTTATTGGCAGCTCTTTTGGTGAAACCTTTACCGAAATTAACCAAAGAAGATTGCACAGAAGGATTCATTTGTTGTGTTAAAAGTGAAGCTGATGCAGTACTGAAAGGTGAGCAGAGAAGGGAAAAATTAAAGTTAGCAGGGCGCCGTCTCCAACCATTCCCTATCGTTGTCGTCGACGACACGCCAGCTGTAATAAAGTCCTATGCTCTCATAAATCAGGTACTACTAGTCGTTGATTCTCCATCTGCAGCAATTGATATGTGCTTCAAGACATGCTTTTTATTAAATGCTAACTACCCTGCAGAATCGAAAGTAGCGTGGCTGTTTGAACAGAAATATATTTATAACCACATTTCAGAATACGACTTTTTCTCAGCAGAAGAGAGGAAACTCTACAAAAGCTTTTTAGAGCACAAGGCTCAAAGCATTGTTGCATAAACTTACTATTTCATAAGTTTTTCAATTCAAATGTTTCAAAGTTTCATTTTTGTAGTCCTCCGTTGAAAATGCCCAAGTGTTTCAAATGCTCCGCAGTGTTTGGTGAGCTACCTTACTTTCGGTCTCACCTTCGCCGCCATAACATAACAAAGGATGATCCTGTCTTTTGTGTGGAAGCTACGTGCGGTCATAAAAGGTTCCAAAATTTAAGCTCACTTACGAGACACTATAAACTAACACACAAGATCTTCCCAGGAGTAAATGTTGGCCCTCAGAATTCATTTAATAATCCAGAAGTTGAGCATATGGATGATGAAGTAGTTGAGTTAGGTATTACTGACCATGAGTCTTCATTTACAATGAACGAAGAGAAGTCTGACCCTGTTAATGCTGAAAATCTTTCTTCGCAGCTCCAAGAGGAGATTGACATATTTTTATGTAAACTTTATGAGAACCCTCGAATTACCCGAAAACAGATTCAAAACATTGTTTCCTACTCTCAAAATCTTTTGCAAAGTGTCGCATCATCCTTGAAATCGTCTGTTCTTGTAACTTTGAAGTCATTAAATGCAAGCCCTGATGTGGAATTCCAGTGGGAAGATATTTTTGAGGTGCTTGAAAATCCTTTTGAAAACTTGAGATCTGACTACATTCGAACTAAAGTCTTTGCAAAAGAAGGAAGTAGAACCAACAGCAATTTTACTCGGTTCTGAACCTGGGGCAGGAACTAGCAAGGGCGAGCATATAGTTCAGATGCTACCCTTGACAGCTCATTTCATTTCTTTAAGACAGTTATTGTCAATGTTTTTACAACAACCACAGGTTATGAGTAAAATTCTAAACTTTCAAAGAGAGCTTGGTAAGGTTAAAGATGTTTACACCAATTTTATGGATGCTGAAGTTTGGAAAGAATTTAATCAGGGCCAAATTTTTTTTGCCTGCTTTTTTATATGCAGACGATTTTGAGTGCGGAAACCCATTAGGCTCTAGCAAGGGAATACATAAAATCACTGGAATGTATGTGACTATGCCATTTTTACCTCCTGAACTGACCGGCAGGCTTCAGAATATTTTAATGATCTATGTGCATCATAGCTCTGATAGAAAAAAGTTTAAAAATAAAAAACTATACGAGTGTGTGATCGAAGAGTTCAAATTATTGTATAATGAAGGATTGTGCATCAATGTTGACCAAGTTTTTGAGGGTAATATTTTTTTCAACCTTGCTCTTTTAATTGGAGATAACTTAGGACTACACCAATTACTGGGTTTTTCTGAGGGGTTTAATGCTAATTTTCCTTGCCGCTTTTGCAAAATTCGTAAAGAAGACATGAGAATAACATGCAAGGATAATTTATCAATCTGGAGGAATCCAGACAATTATGCTTCTGATATTGTAGCGAACGCTTTATCAGACACTGGTATAGCTGAGGAGTGTGTATGGCATGAGGTTCCGGCATTTCATTGTACCCGAGCTTCCGGTTTTGACGTGATGCACGACTTTCTAGAAGGTTGCCTCGTTTTCTCCCTAAAAGTCTTAATTCATCATTATTTGAAAGAAAAAAAATTCAATTTGCACATCTTAAACCGTCGTATTCAATTCTTTGACTACGGTGCAATTGATAAAGATTCTAAGCCCCCGCTCTTATCATTAGAGGATGGTAAACTTGTAATTTCAATGTCAGCCTCTCAGATGTTAATTTTCAGCAAGTACTTTGGTCTGCTTATCGGTGATCATGTTCCCGAGAATGACCAAATGTGGGAAATGTATATCTTATTAAGAAGAATCTCGGATATTCTTATGTCACCCTTGATTTCCAAAGATGTAACTAAGCTTTTAGGAGAGTATATTAGGCAACATCATGAACTGTACTTAGCCCTCAGTCCAGATAAGAGGTTAAAAAATAAAATGCATCACATGATACATTATCCCCGTTTGATTCAGCTGTTAGGCCCTCCCATATACTTCTGGAGCATGAGATGCGAGGCCAAACACCGATTTCCCAAATCAATTGCAGTTTCCATCAGCTCCAGTGTAAATCTAACATATTCCATTGCCAAAAGAGGGCAACTAGCCTTCCATGCTTTTATAAAATCTCATTCTTTTCTGGCCAATGAATTTGGAAGCGGCCTTCCTTGCCAACTTTCGGATGTGCCAGGGTTTAATGAAATTGAAAACGAAACTCCTTCTGGCAACAGTCGAGTGCAAGTTGTTCCGTGGGCTGAGGTTAAAGGTACTCTGTTCAAAAAAAAAATGGTTTTAATAATTGGTAATAAGGATCACTTACCAGTATTTGCAGTGATTCAATCAATTCTCTTGTCAGAATCTAATTCAATTTCTTTTGTGTGTTCGAATCTTGAGACTATTAATTTTGATACCCATTATTTTGCTTTTGAGATTAAGTCAGTCGAAAATTCTTACTACTTTACTGAGTATTCTAAATTGCTTCATCCCTTCCCTACTGTTATAGGCACAGCAGCAGGAAAATATTTTGTCACTTATAAATACGGCATTTAATTTTATTTTTCTGTGACAGCTGCCTAATTTGACTTTTCCCTTAACTTTGAAATCAAGACCTTCAGCATTTTTCATTCCAAAAATTACATTAGTAGTAATTGGCAAACTTTGATCTAGGTACTCAATTAATTTTCACTCCAGTATTTTTGCACCGCAAAACCTCTGGATACCACTCAAGGCTGCTTTTTAGGCCAGGTCCAGTTATATTTTGAATCATGGTTTATTGTGACATTGACTATATTTTTGGTATTTTTCTTTATTTAATTTTACCTTTAAGATCTCTGACCTTAAGTAATTACTTTTCATAGCACTATTTTTGTACCTCAAAACTTCGGTACCAATTGAGAGGTACCTGTTTGGTTGTTCTAGTTCTAAGTCCAGTTCCTTTGTGAATCATTGTGTGTTATTTTTATGGCTGCTTTTTTTGTTTTGTTTTTTGTGTTTTTTCTGTATTATTTCACTAATTTATTAATTTCTCCACTTGTTCATCGCTTAACTTTATTACCATTTTTTTTCTGTGTTCGAATCTAGAGACTGTTAATTTTAATATCCATTATTTTGCTTTTGAGATTAAGTCAGTCGAAAAGTCTTACTACTTAACTGAATATTTTAAATTGTTTCATCCCTTCCCTGCTGTTATACACTCAACAGCAAGGAAATATTTTGTCACTTATAAATACGGCATTTAATTTTATTTTTCTGTGACAGCTGCCTAATTTGACTATTCTCTCAACTTTAAAATCATGATCTTCAGCATTTTTCATTCCTAAAGTTACATTAGTAGTAATTGGCAAACCTTGATCTAGGTACTCAATTAATTTTCACTCCAGTATTTTTGCACTGCAAAACCTCTGGTTACCACTCAAGGCTGCTTTTTAAGCCAGGTCCAGTTACCTTTTGAATCATGATTTATTATGATAATGACTATATTTTTGATATTTTTCTTTATTTAATTTTACCTATAAGATCTCTAACCTTAAGTAATTACTTTTCATATCAATATTTTTGTACCTCAAAACTTTGGCACCAATTGAAAGGTACCTGTTTGGCTGTTCTAGTTCTAAGTCAAGTTCCTCTGTCAATCATTGTGTGTTATTATTTTTGTTTATCAGATGTTTTTCTTTCTTTTCTCACTTTTCTGCTCCCTCTGGTTTCTCTTGTTTCTTCTGTATACACTGCTTTCACTAGAGACTGCTTTTTGGCAATTTTGTTTCATTTCTTGTCCTACGTGGAAATCTTAATTACTTATGATCTGACCTATTTCTTACTCATCTCAGGTTTCCTACTTGAAGGAAAGTCAGCTGTTTTGTTAGTTCTAAAAATCTTAATTACTTTTGACCTGCCCTATTCCTTACTCATCTCAGGTTCTCTAGGTACTTGAAGGAAAAGCATCTATTTTGTTGAAGCATTTATATCTAATTATAAAAATTGTAAATAATATAAAAAATGATCTCAATGAATGTCTAGAGATCTAATTTATTTTTGAATTCAATACTTACCTACTAGGTTTTTCTCAACTTAAAAGCAAAATATGTTTTGTTAAGGCAATCATCAAGTAATGTGCATTAATATTTGTGATAATGTTTGATTCTCTCTCAAATTTTGTTAAAATTTTGATTCAAAATTTATCCAAGCATATTGTTCAAACATATGCAGGTTGTTTGTTTTCTTCAGTGCCTTTTTTTTAATTTGTAAAATTTATTCTTGTACGTTCATTGTATTTTTAAATTTTTCATTTCATTCAATAATGCAGCCTGTTCAATACCTTCAAAAGCTTTTGTTTTCATTTGCAATTTAGCAATCTAAGTAACCTTAATCACTGGAGGGAAACAACCAGATCAAGTAAATTACTTAGAAAGAAGAAGGCTTCAATGTTAGCAAATAAAGTTGACCTTGAGATCACTGATAAATTCTAATTCTAATTTTGTGTTTTTCATATATTCCATAATAAAGACCAAAATTGGCTCTCAAATAAATTAATCATAATGAACTGCCATTTTGAATACACTTGAACTTACCTTCTGTAACATTTCAAATTGTAAAATTTCCTATTTTTTGCTTTCTTCCTGCAAATCATAGGTTGTTTCCTTTCCATTTTAGGAATTTCATAAAGAGTTCTCCTAACATGAGGTCCACACCTATACAGTTGATCTCAAATAAGACTAAGGTCCTAACTAAATCACAGTTTTATGATAAATTAAAAGAAATTAGCTCACTACTTTCTTAGTACTGTTTTGAGAAGTGACGAATTTACTTCCTCATTTCTGATTACATGTTTTTCTCAATCAAACTGCAGACATATAGTGGCAGACATAGACCTAGAGAGAGAAAATTATATTTCATCGATTTTTTTTTTTGGGGGGGGGGGGTGCTAAAAGGCCCCTCCTCCATGGCTGGGAGCAGTAGGAACCCTTCGAAAATCATGAATCTTCGGTGAGAGCCACCAGAAACCTCGATTCATGCAATTGAAAACTTCGGTAGTGTGAGCCGAAACTTCGGTTAGGTGTACTGAAGCCTTCGGCACGATGAGCCGAAGTTCGGTTCCCTGGACCGAGAACTTCGGTGCTGACAACCGAGAAACTTCGGCTCGCTCTACCGAAGAAGTGGCGTTCAGTGAACTGTTATGATTGGTGTTCCATATGAACCAATCATAGCGGCACAGGCAACCGAAGTTCGGTAGCTGACGCCGAACTTTTTTTCTCCGTGTGCCTATAACTACCTATTGTCAGATCATTAGAAGCTCAATAAACAACATGATGAATTTCTGCGCCTGCCACAATTATTTTTAACATCACTAAAATTACCTATGGCAACTTTTCTGAGCTCAGAATATAAGCTCGAGCATGATTTCAAGGGTTGTTGAGATTACTTAGGTATTCATTCAATTTTTAAATATGAACGTAAAATGATTAAAAATCCACTGTCATTTTTCCAACTGTAGCTCAGAAAGTCAGTAAAGGCTTTTTCAGTGAAGATGAGGCCTCCGCTTATATATTGCGGAAAAATTGTGGAACACATACGGGATAAAAGAGTAATAATAATTTTATTGAATCAATTCATAGTGAAAAAATTAAGTATAGCTTGTGAAAAAGGCGCCAACGCATGAAATTCAAGTTCAATCGAAAATATGCGCATAAACAGCGCCAGAATCGGAAAGTTTGATCTCCCGCGAAAGTCGGGTTACAGCGCCCGCATAAACCCGACGGCGAAAACTAGCATTACAAACTCGGGTTTCGTGAAACCTCGGTTTCGAGCCTCGCATAAACGTAGCTAATACGACAAAGCGGCAGCGTTGCCGTCGTCGGTTGCGTGAATATCGAATTTTTAATCGAAATTTTAAAAGTCTTTCAACCAATCAAAACGCAGCACGGCCAAGCGAATGACGTCAGTCCGCTACTTTTACTTATCCGCATACTGAGGACTTAGATTTGGTTGTAAACAACCCTTTGACTGCTGATTTGGCTAACATATGATTGGTCATCGGATCGAACGATTGGATTCTGATCGCTGCGCGATGTGGACTATACAAACGCGTCTGAATTCGTCGTAACAAATCTAAAGTAAAGAGTTGCACTTTTGCAATTCATAAATTCATTTTTTCCTGTTTCGTGCGAAAAAAAATTTGAGGTTACTCAGCGACTAGGCTTTTGTTAGGTGCTCCGGAGGTCCCTTTAGCTTGTCGGCGCTTTGTCGGCTCTTAGTCCATGAACCGATAAGAAATAGATTTCAAAAATCGCGCTTTTTACCCAGTCGATTGCGCGACACAACAAAGCGGGGACATAGAGTCGATGTCATTTCAATGTTCGCCCCGCTGGGACCTTGATGAAATTTCAACTTGTCTTTCTTTTTTTTCTTGGAGGATTACAATTCTTCCTCTACCCTAGGGGAGCGAGAAAGTAAAAACCTGAGTCTTATTTTGAAAATCTGAATAGAGCGGGATCATCTAAAGACAAATGCCAATCAATAGCCGCAAAAATCATGAAAATCGGTCCGGTAGAACGCTGGAACTAAGCGTCACCAGATATGCAAATTTAGGATGTCTCGGAGCTTATAGCACAGAGACTACGGACTATCACCTGTCCACAGAAATCATAGAAATCGGCTCGGTAGAACGCTCATATATATATATAAAATGTATATATAATATATATATAAATATATATATATATATATATATATGTGTGTGTGTGTGTGTGTGTGTGTGTGTGTGTGTGTGTGTGTGTGTGTGAAATTTGAGCGTTTATCAGAGCGATATCAGTTTTACGGCTGTTTACCGATGGATTCGCATGAAATTCGATATCGATTATTTAGTATTTCAACAATCTAACGAAAGATTCCTTTTTATCCAGCCAAAAACCACCAGGATATCAACTTGCATGCGAATTCATCGGTAAACAGCCGTAAAACTGATACCCCGTCATTTTTCCGCCGCCATTTTGTATTTGTCGGAATTTCAGATATCCAATGAAAGGATTCGTTCTTCTCGTGCCAAAATACCCCCGGATACCAAGTTTCCTGCAAATCCAACGATAAGCAGCCTAAATACCATTTCCCGTGCTAGGCCGCCATTTTGACCGCCGCCATTTTGAAAAGGACCGACTTTTCTGGAAAACCAATGCCAGAATCGTTTTAGTCGTCTCGAAAGACCTTAGGATTCTGAATTTCAGACCAATCTGCCGATAAAAAAACGGAGATGCCAAATTTCCGCCATTTTGAACTTTGACCGGCCGCCATTTGGTCAAAAATCAACATTTTGACCTGCGGTTTGCGCCAAAAAATTTTTTTTATTATCTTTCGAATGAGGTATCACAAAGAGGAGGTTGCCATTTGAAAAAAAAAGTTAGCCCCCGCCCCCCTAAATTTTGGAGGGACCAAAAAGTTGCTACTTTAGACCGAGGCACATTGCCAAAGTTTCAAACTTCTATCTCAATTTGGAAAAAAGTTACAGGGTTGGTCAGTGACTTTTGGATAACCCTGTAGAAGAGAGGAGAGATAGTTCAGTCTCAAATCCCGCCCAAACTTTGACGCTCTTCGACCGAGATAAAACACTCGAACGGATCCGATTCCAACGGGCTGATTTTCGAAAATCGATTTAAAAAGAAAAAGAAAAAAAACATATTGTACTCATCTATTTAAGAGTAGCTCTTGTCTTGTCATCCGAGCATAGCACAAAATGTGCCAGGATCTACGAAAAAGGGCCTATCTTTTGAGAGCAAATCGGGCGCACATAATTGCGCCTCCGTAAATTTCCTAACGGAAAACGCGCCTAACCCGTCACCAGTCATCACACAAGGTCCGCAAAATAGCACCTCCCGGTAAATGTGCCTAATGCGACGGTGACTCACTGTTCGTCCGTCTGAATTTCTGATTGGTTATAGCTTAACCTGAAAATCCGGATTTTGAAGGGTGACAAATCCGGAGGCTGAGTTCGGAATTTAATGTTCGCAACTAGCTGCGCTGGAGAGGAGAATGATCGTGGTGATGATGCAGTACAGTTAGCAGTTTTTATTAGGAGCTGCATATCATAATTATATCTACTGTAACTTTTCTAAACGCTGAGCTTATTTTTTTCGAAATCTCATGGGTGAATGTTACCAATAGCTTCTTCATTCATTAGAAAAAGCCCTTATTACGTAGGTACTGGAAGAAATCTAAAACCAAGTAATGATTAAGTATATAAGTATGTACAGGGTGTTTCAGACCACCCATACCAGGCCTTTTTCTCGGTTGGTTTAGGTCGTACGAAGTCGGAGACCGCGGGGTTGAATAGGGAATTGACCCCAAGGAATCCGAATTTCGTGGTCCTGAAACCCCCACCCCCCCTTTGGCGGTAAAGGGGGGGGGGTCTTGATGCTAAAAGTCACGGTTCCCGACCGAATTACGGATAGATCGCATCAGAATTGAAAAGCACGGAAAATTTCACGTGAAATTGACCCCTAAAAATCCACAATCGGACCATCCAAGGTCCAAAAGTGACCCCCTAAAGAAGGGGACAGTACCCCCTTCCATAATTTCTCTTTGGTCTCAAAATTGACGTAAATTCTCCAGAAAAAGACGGTTTGCCAGGTAATCGACCTCGAGAAATCCAAATTTCATGGTCCCGAAGCTCCTCTAGCCTCCCTTTGGGGGGGGGGGGGGGGTAAACGGGGGGGTCCAATTTTAAAAATCGGGGCTCCTTTCCGAATCGCAAATCGATTGCATCCAAATTGAGGAGCAGAACACATTTGCATCTTAAGTGACTCCTAAGAGTTCTGGTAAACCCCCTGAACGGCAGAAAGTAACTCCCTGAGGAGGGGGGCCTCGCTTAGGGTGGGACTTATTTTTTTAAATCGACAAAACCATATGTTGCACGGTCTCAAATGGTTCTATGTGATAAAAAAACACGGTAGCCAAGAGGATTTTGAGAAAAAAAATTTTTAACCCGGCGCGCACAGAGCCTAAACATCGAGATTTTTCCGGTTTTTTTGGCATTTTCGCCGTATATTTTTGATATTTTTGCCAGCAACACGGATTCTACGCTAGATGTCCAAAAATTGGTACAAACCTAGCACATACCTTGCAGATTAAGGGAAAATTTTTGTTTTTCTCCTAGGTCACTCTCAGTTCGCTTGGTGATGTCGAAACTCTCCGCTCGGCAGCTCTAAAAATCAAAATTTCGCCTTTTTTTAACGTATAATGAACTTTTTGAGCAACCTATTATGGTAGTAAAAATCCGAAAATTTGTGGAAAGCAAGTCCATACCATCAGTATGGAAGGGCAAATGTCAGAAAACTCCTACGTCTTTTACTTTCTGCCAAGCTATGCCCATAATGGTGGAAAACTTGTCAAAAATAGCTCAATTTTGACCGTTTTTTCGCGTTCGAAAATTGATTGGACACCCTGTAATGACAATGAAGGTCCGAAAATTTGTGGAAAGTAAGTTCATACCATCTGTATGAAATAAAAAATTTTACTTGGTTCATACGTCTTATATTCTTCGTCCTGCGATACCCGAAATGGCAGCGAAAACGTCAAAAATACCTCAAATTGGCCGTTTTTTGATAATTTTTTGGAACACCTTGTAGTGGTAGTGGAGGTCCGAGAATTTGTGCAAAGTAAGTTCATACCCTCCGCAAGGGATAAAAAAATCTACTTGGTTCCTATGTCTTACATTCCTCGTTGTGCGGTGCCCGCAATCACTTCGAAAACGTCAAAAATACCTCAATTCGGCCGTTTCTTCAATGGCAACATTTATTAGACACCCTACAATGACACTGGAAGTTCGAAAATTGGGGAAAAGCAAGTCCATACCACCAGTTTAAAAGGGCAAATTTCAAAAGGTCCATAGATGTTTGATTCTTGGTCGCACGGTGTCTTCAGATACACACAAATCGTGAAAAATACCTCCATTTTGACCGGTCTTTCGCCATTAAAATTTAATAGACACCCTGTAACGGCAACAGAGGTCGAAAAATTTGCTGAAAGTAAGATCATTCCATCTTCATGCAATGAAAAATTCTACATCGTTCCTATGGTATGCATTCCTCGGTGTGCGGTGCCCGCAATCGCATCGGAAACGTCAAATATACCTGAATGCGGTATTTTTGACGTTTTCGAAGTGATTGCGGGCACCGCACAACGAGGAATGTAAGACATAGGAACCAAGTAGATTTTTTTATCCCTTGCGGAGGGTATGAACTTACTTTGCACAAATTCTCGGACCTCCACTACCACTACAAGGTGTTCCAAAAAATTATCAAAAAACGGCCAATTTGAGGTATTTTTGACGTTTTCGCTGCCATTTCGGGTATCGCAGGACGAAGAATATAAGACGTATGAACCAAGTAAAATTTTTTATTTCATACAGATGGTATGAACTTACTTTCCACAAATTTTCGGACCTTCATTGTCATTACAGGGTGTCCAATCAATTTTCGAACGCGAAAAAACGGTCAAAATTGAGCTATTTTTGACAAGTGTTCCACCATTATGGGCATAGCTTGGCAGAAAGTAAAAGACGTAGGAGTTTTCTGACATTTGCCCTTCCATACTGATGGTATGGACTTGCTTTCCACAAATTTTCGGATTTTTACTACCATAATAGGTTGCTCAAAAAGTTCATTATACGTTAAAAAAAGGCGAAATTTCGATTTTTAGAGCTGCCGAGCGGAGAGTTTCGACATCACCAAGCGAACTGAGAGTGACCTAGGAGAAAAACAAAAATTTTCCCTTAATCTGCAAGGTATGTGCTAGGTTTGTACCAATTTTTGGACATCTAGCGTAGAATCCGTGTTGCTGGCAAAAATATCAAAAATATACGGCGAAAATGCCAAAAAAACCGGAAAAATCTCGATGTTTAGGCTCTGTGCGCGCCGGGTTAAAAATTTTTTTTCTCAAAATCCTCTTGGCTACCGTGTTTTTTTACCACATAGAACCATTTGAGACCGTGCAACATATGGTTTTGTCGATTTAAAAAAATAAGTCCCACCCTAAGCGAGGCCCCCCTCCTCAGGGAGTTACTTTCTGCCGTTCAGGGGGTTTACCAGAACTCTTAGGAGTCACTTAAGATGCAAATGTGTTCTGCTCCTCAATTTGGATGCAATCGATTTGCGATTCGGAAAGGAGCCCCGATTTTTAAAATTGGGCCCCCCCGTTTACCCCCCCCCCCCAAGGGAGGCTAGAGGAGCTTCGGGACCATGAAATTTGGATTTCATGGTCCACCCTAGCCTCAATTCTCCAGAAAAAGACGGTTTCCTATGAAATCGACCCCGAGGAGCTCAGGGAACATGAAATTTCGAGTCCTCGGGGTCGATTACATGGGAAACCGTCTTTTTTTGGAGAATCGACGTCAATTTTGCGACCAAATAGGAATCTTGAGAAATTTTTGGGGGGAGCGAGGCCCCCCTCCTCAGGGAGTTACTTTCGGCCGTTCAGGGGGTTTACTAGAACTCTTAGGAGTCACTTAAGATGTAAATGTGTTCTGCTCCTCAATTTGGATGCAATCGATTTGCGATTCGGAAAGGAGCCCCGATTTTTGAAATTGGCCCCCCCCCCCCCGTTTACCCCCCCCCCCCCCAAGGAAGGCTAGAGGAGCTTCGGGACCATGAAATTTGGATTTCTCGAGGTCGATTACCTGGGAAACCGTCTTTTTCTGGAGAATATACGTCAATTTTGAGACCAAATAGAAATTATACTGTCCCCCTCTTTAGGGGGTCACTTTTGGGCCTTGGATGGTCCGATTGTGAATTTTTAGGGGTCAATTTCACGTGAAATTTTCCGTGCTTTTCAATTCTGATGCGATCTATCCGTAATTCGGTCGGGAACCGTGACTTTTAGCATCAAGACCCCCCCTTTACCGCCAAAGGGGGGGGTGGGGGGGGGGGTTTCGGGACCACGAAATTCGGATTCCTTGGGGTCAATTCCCTATTCAACCCCGCGGTCTCCGACTTCTTACGAAGTACACCAACCGAGAAAAAGGCCTGGTACGGGTGGTCTGAAACACCCTGTAGGTTCTAGAATTTGGACGAAAATGAGAAGCCAGCTCCGTTTTGAAATAACACTTTTAAGGTTACGCATTTTTGTTTTTTCTTCCTGAGAGCAGGGCTCAAATGTCTAAGTACTTCTTTTTTTCTTCTTTCAACCGACTTGAGGGGGAGAAGGAAAGATAATGACGAATTAAATTATAGAATGAAACATAGACTTGTGTTATGTATTCTCAGTCCCTACGTTACCCCAGTTCAAAACTCAAAAATCAACATTAATTGATAAATGCTCAGCGTGATTGAAAAATAAACGTTTCAATGTATTGTTTTTTTGTTTATTATTTTTTATTTTAAATACAGCTCATGGTTAATTCAACACGAAGAACAGAGACAACAAGCGCTTTGGAGGTGGGCGTGAGGTTCCTCGAGGCCCCTTTATCTACTTCTATACATTCTTGATCGCCACGGTATCATGTGATATTTATGGATTTTTGCTTCTCCCACAAAATTAAATTCTACTAGGTACTTCAGAGTACACATACAAGTTTAGAGATCAAACGCGAAAATCAATAAAACGCCAATAAACGATATAAACTGGGTCAGTGTCTACAACAAAATTACGAGTCACTAGTAACTATCAGAAAACATTTCTTACTTTCATTGGGTTTTTCACAATGCCTTGTAGTCGAAACTAGTTTTATATATGTTGCGTAAAAATTCAACTTAGTTTATTTAAATCTTGCAGATAGAAACATTACACAATATTCTTGTAGTAAGAAAGGTCTTAAATAAAATTTGTTGAGAAGAAAAAAAAAAACCGGCGCTCCGCTTCGCTCCGCGCCGGTTTTTGGGGGGGCTTCGCCCCCCCAAACCCCCCCAGGACGCGCGCTTCGCGCGCGTCTTTTCAGGGTCGTCTGCACATCTAGTTTTTCTTCTTTTTAAGTGTCCCGCGCATCCACCGCGGGAAGAAAGTGTATTTCCCGAAGTGGGATTTTTGTAGTCATAAAATCGTATGTCCGTAAGTTATTGTGTAATGGATAGTTTTTTTCCAGATATTTCCTTTCCTTGGGCCGCTGTGCAACGAACAGTTTGTCCGAAAACTTTCTTCACCTGACCCACTGTGCGACGGGCAGTTTGTCCAAAATCTTCCTTCCCCTGAACCACAGTGCGACGCAAATTTTGTCCAAAAACTTCCTCCCCCTGACCCACTGTGTGACGGAAATTTTGTCCAAAAACTTCCTCTCCCTGACCCACTGTGCGACGATCAGTTTGTCCAAAAACTTTCTCTTCCGACCCACTGTGCGGCCCTGCTCCGGCCGGCTCCCCTCATGCCGCGCACCCCTCGCCTAAGACTTTCAAAGCTCGCCATTTTTAAACGGCTCGGCCGATTTGGCTCAAATTCAATACCAAACCAGTCCTAAGAAAGAACTACCACCCATAAAAATTTCAGCTCAAAATATTCATTTTCGCTCGAGTTATCGAGTGGACAAGATTTGACCTCCCCCCACTTTCTAGCCCCACCCCTCAAAATCTATTGCCTCAAATTTCAATTTTTTTTCGCAGAATAGTAGTTCTAATGAGTCTCTACTAAATGCAAAAAAATGGTTAAAATATCTTTCAACGTAAGAAAGATATAACCACTCAAAAATCGAAAAATCTTCAAAAGGCGGAAATACATACATACATACATACATACATACATACATACATACATACATATATATATATACACATGAATTTGAATGGCATATATTTTCGTGATCTACGACCCGTGATCGGTGCTCTTCACAATGTCTCAGGTCTGGGTCCGACATCATGGGAGAATGCAATAGTGTATTTTCTTCGGAAAATACACTAATATCCGTACAACGCCGCGAAAATGTATTATACTTAGGTACCCAGAGGTTTTCCTATTTTGGACTTCTGGTCATAAAACTAGTTTTTACCTACTGGTTTTTTCGTACCTCCACCCTGTAGGATCGAGACCATAAGGTACTGATATTGGTAATGGTAGGGATTTGTTTGTGAAAACACAAAACCGAGGCGTTATGAAATAAGTTTATTAACTCAGAGCATGAAGCTGTTCGACAATTAAGGTCATTATCAATTGGCGATTACAAGTAAACTACATGAAGCGATACTGAAAAAATACTGATATAAAAGGTCATCCATAAATTACGTAAGATACTTGTTCCAATTTTTAGACACCCCTCCCCCATCGTAGGGAACCGTAAGGCATCTCTTACCTCCCCACCCCCTCTAAAAATTACGTAAGGTACCCCATACCCCCTCTGACCCCCCCCCCCCCATTTTTCAACTATCGCAGATCTAAGTATTATGTTTCCTTTTAGAAAAACAATGCAATTTTTAAGCCAAAATTTTAATTTGTGAAACTCTATTTTTGAAGTAAAAGTTCATAGGAACTATTAATTATATACTTAGTTTAAGAAACAAAAATACGTGAAGAAAAATCGAAAATTTTTTTGTTTGTTTTTGGAATAGTTAAAAGTATGAAGTTACGACATGAGGTTGAAGTCACTACCCATAATTCCACAGAGTAGAGATATGGGAATCAAAAGAAAACACAGGAAAATGATCCGATCGGTCAGCAATCGGTGATTAGCTGATTTCCTCTATATTTCATCTAAAATTTTACTATCAAACAGACGAAAAATGGATTTTTAAATTTTCTTTAAATATACGCTGGTAAGCTTACGCAAGGCTCAATCCTATACCCCCTCCCCTCGTAAGGCACCGTAAGGCTGTTTGAGACCCCCCTCCCCCCTCCCCCTCCCTAAGTGCCATAGGTAATTTATGGATGGCCCCCTAAGGTACTATAAACTTATACAGGGTGATCCAAACGTCCCTTCCACCCCCTCTAACTGTTTACCTAATTGAGGTAAAAATTTGAAACTTGGGGGATATTCCTTGGTCAAAGGGAGCTACTTTTTGGCCCCCCTAAAATTTTCAGGGGAGCTCCCCTTAGGGGGGCAACGGCCCCCCAACTTTTAATTTTCAAATAGGAAGACCCCCTTTGTGATAGCTTGTTCAAAAGAGCATAAAATATGAAAACTTTTCGCGCAAACCCGCAGTCAATATCTCAAACCGTTTCAAAATGGCGGCCGGTTAAAGTTCAAAATGGCCGAAAATTCACACCGGTTATTTGTCGATGGATTTGCGCGAAAATCGGTATGTAGGGGTATTTAGACACGAGAAAAACGAATTTGACGTTAGATTTTCAAAAAAACAGAAATTTCCAAAATGGCCGCCGGTTAAAGTTTGAAATGACCAAAATTTGATTTTTTTTTTTAGAAATCTAACTTCCAATTAGTTTATCTTATGCCAAAATACTCTCAAATTCCATGTTTTAGGCAAATACATCGGGAAAAACCGAAATGACCATTTTCGGCCATTTTAAACATTAACCGGCGGCCATTTTGGAAATTTTGGTTTTTTTGAAAATCTATCTCAAATTCGTTTTTTCGTGTCAAAATACCCGCATATACCGATTTTCGCGCAAATCCATCGACAAATAATCGGTGTGAATTTTCGCCCATTTTGAACTTTAACCGGCCGCAATTTTGAAACAACGGTTTGAGATATTGACTTCGGGTTTGCGCGAAAAGTTTTCTTTTTTTATGTTCTTTCGAACGAGATATCACAAAGGGGGTCTTCCCATTTGAAAATTAAAAGTTGGGGGCCCCCCTGAAAATTTTAGGGGGGCAAAAAAGTAGCTCTCTTTGACCTAGGAATATCCTCTAGGTTTCAAATCTTTACCTCAATTAGGTAAAAAGTTAGAGGGGGTGGAAGGGACTTTTGGATCACCCTGTATATTTTCGCTCATTGTACCATCCCACTATATATATTTCATGAGCTCGCGGGGAAACCTGCGGGATGAGGTCCTCTTCATTTACCCAAAAAGGAGAATAAGGAGCAAGGGACAGAGGTAGGGACTAGGGTCCACGCAAAATAAGATTATATAGAAGAATAGCTGTCTCCAGGTTAGCATTGAAATCAAATGCCAGAATCAAGGTACGGGTATGGGTCTGAAGGTGCGAAAACTTTACTAGTTGATATTGATATTCCGCATTTCTACTCGTATTTGGATGACATTTACCGCCAAAATGTGGAGGTGCGGAAGTCCGCAATGTTCCGAGTGATAAATTTGAGAATAATATCGGTATTGGCAACAGTGTAGTTTTGAGGTCCGTAAACAATCTTTTGATGCTCAACGTTGCAGGAGAAATTCGGTAAACATGATGGCTTGTTGGCTCTGTTGTGGTTCAGAAATTAGGCGCAATTATACGCACTCGAGCAAATCGTCTTACGGAACCGAATTGAGTAAGGACAGGGACGAGTTCTATAGGACGCCGTTCTGTTGTGAGCGGGTGATTGCAGCGCATTCTCGCGTAGGATCCTAGTCAACTCAGAGGATCCTTCCCCCCGAACCTCGACTCATCCATCGCCCGCTCCAAAAGTGAGGTTAAGCCGGAGATTGAAAAATAACACATAAGGCGGCTGAATTCTTGAAAAATAAGTATATTTTTGGCGTTTTTCGACCCCTTTCACCATGGTAGGGCCTGTCGCATCGATTAGCATGACGAAAAATTCGATTTTTCGCAGTTATACGCGATCCTACGGATTTTAATGAAGTCCAACAACTGATAACAGCAGTGAGTTGCGAGGATCCTACGCGCGATAGCAGCACTAGTACCTGCTCACGAATTTTTACATTGACTCTTACGGGAGTCCAGGGTCCTATAGAACTGGTCCCTGGTAAGGATAAAAATGGCGAAATTGGGGATTTTGAGTTCTCAACGGAGACTCTCTAGAAGCCTCGGAAACAAGCTGCGCGCGGTTTTCTCACCACACAGGGTGAGAAAACCAAGATAAAGCATGCAAACGGATCTGCTTCCAGTGATACCGCAATCAGACGCTGAATTTAGCACCTGAATGTGGAAGTCAACAGTCATCGCCCAACGGCTGAAATTTAGCAAATTCGAGTTATTTTCATCCAGATGTGTATCAAATCTACTCGAATAGTTCAGACAAATTCAAAATTGGTCCGATGGTTGCTGAGAATCGTTTCTGAATTTTGCGCGTCACGCGCAAAATTCAGGCATCGGGCCGATGACTTCCACATTCAAGCCACATTCGGCTCCCACATTCAGCGTGTGATTGCGGTGTAAACTGAATCTTGATGCTTTCAGCAGCACGATAAAACAAATAAAAATAGAGATCGTCAGCTTTAAATTGGAAAGAATCTGATTATGCTCGGTGCCTCACTACAGTTGAATTTTTAGCACTACCGTGCAACGTTGAGATGCACATTTTTAGGAATTACAATGATTTCCGGCACTAAAATGCAAATAAAATATGTGATTAGAGAGAGGTTCATCAAAAAATGATACTTAACAATCCGCTAGTTCTGTTACACCTCCAAGATCAAGTGAGTAATGCAAAAAACTAAGAAGATCCACTCGAAGCAACATTGGTGGAGGGGGGGGGGGGAGGGGTCGGTTAGAACACAGACCCTTCTTGGGCCCATTTTGTGAGACACGAAAGCGTAAAGAAAAAATAAATTCCTTTCTCGGCTACGCTTCCCTTCGTGATTAGGTATACAGTGTTTGATCTCTTCTGAAAAAGTAGGTCGAATGGATATACGAAGTTTTTTCTATTCATGTAGGGTGGCTTTTGATAGAGTACTTCACATCTAAATTTTAAGTTTAAAAGGTACCAAAGGTCAATTTTCTTATGTTCTTTTGCTTTCATGGTTAAGACATCAATTTTGCACAAAAAACCCGATTTTACGCTGAAATCGTGCGTTTACGTGAAACAAGCCTTATACAGGGTTATCCAAAAGTCACCTACAACCCCTGTAACTTTTTTCCTAACGTTGCCAAACCAAAAGTTGGGTTCTAACTTCTTAGGAACATTATCGGTGGCACAGCGGTCTGAAAACTGTTCAACGACGGTTAAGGTGGAGTCCCGAATCGCTATGAGCCCACTTGTGTTTTCTTTATAGTTTCATTGCATACAGGGTGTAACAAAAGTCCGTCCCACCCCTGCTAACTTTTGAACGAATTGAGCTAGGGAAATGAAACTTTGGGAATGTTCCTGTCTCCAAGAGGACCATATTTGGGGGGGGGGGGTCAAAATTTTGATCCCCCCTCAGGGGAAAGGGGGGCCCCAACTTTTTTTTCAAATAGCAATCCTTACTTATAATACCTCATTCGAAAGAGCATAAAAAACTAAGAATTTTGGCGTAAACCGCAGATCAATATCTTAATTTTTGACCGAGTTATGATAGGTCAAAGATCAAATTTGACCTATTTTCAAAAAATCATAACTCCGGTTCAAATTCTCGTAAAGAAAAAAATAAAACGGGAAAATTTACCAAATTGTGTTCGCTTTCAAGTAAAAATTGCAGAAATCACTTCGAACTAATTGTAAGGGGGGGGGGGGGGGTTCGGACCCCTGAATACGTCAATTCAAAGATCATTCAATCTTCCCCCGAAAAAAGCAAATTTCCCCTAGATTTGCCTCCACATTATCTCAGTAAGGTCAAAATCAGTTCAACATTGCGTTTTAAAGTCCCCAATCGAGGGCAAAGTTCAAAAAAACGAAATTTAAGGTGGTTAAATTTGACCCTTTAAATTTTTTTTTTTTTAACTTTTCCCGAAATTTGGGGACTTACCAACGTAATGTTGAACTGACTTTGACCTTACTGAGATAATGTGGAGGCAAATCTAAGATTTGCCTCCGGGAAAATTTAATGCCATTTGAATTGACGTATTTGGGGGTCCGACCGCCCCCCCCCCCCTTAAAATTAGGTCGAAGTGATTCCTGCAATTTTTACTTAAGAGCGAACACAATTTGGATCACTTTCCCATTTTATTTTTCTCTTTACGATAATTTGAACCGAAGTTATGATTTTTTGCATGAGAGCACCTTGATGAGATTCTCTTTCCTTTGGTTAGGTTACATATTTGAGATGAGAGAAGAAAATATATTTATTTATATCGCATGAGTGAAAGTCTCTTTAGAATAAAGCTGGTAAATGTCAATGGTAAATCTACTTCATTTGTTTCACGACTTCAAATTGCAGGAATTCCAAGGCAAAGGTGAAAATGTGTTTATCATTCCTCCTTTAATGCAGGGTTGAAGTGCTTTATGGTGGTGATGGAAGAGACGACCTTGGTGAAAGTTGGACAAAAATCTGGATGCAAAATTCATAAAAAAAAATCTCACAAATTCCATCAGATGATGAACACTTCACCCTCTAAGCATTTTTCACACTGACTATAATCATCATCATCATGTCGGCCTCCTGTGGTGTAGTGGTTGTAGCCCTGACCCTATGACCAAGAGGTCCCGGGTTCGATTCCCCGCCAGGTGATCTGAGTTTGATGGTCTCAGGTAATGGTCACCTGGGGTTGGGGTAATAAGCGTGGGATTAGCCATAGGCTATTTGAAATAGGTTAAAAAAAAAAAAAAAAAAAAAAAAAAACCATCAACAATATCAACTTTGAAGTATTCTACCTTTCAGTCAATTCCACCTTTTCCTATTTCACTCGAGAGGTCGCCAGATTGTGCGATAAATGTCAATATTTTACATAGATTTGAACTAAGAAAAGTGCTGAAAAACCAACTTATATGGCAACAATAGAGTCCAAGAGGGACGAGAGGCTGCCTACCTGGGAAAACCTATGATTTAGCCGGAAGTATCATTAAAACAAATTGATTCAGTTTGAAGCTTCACTCACATGTATTCTAGGGAAAGCTACTTTAAAATAACAATTGTAAATGGACACTGATGCTACAAAAAAGGAAAAAATGAAAGGGAAATGAAATGAAGTGAGGATATAAATACTTCCTTATACAATCAGAGAGAATAAAACAAAAACATCAGAGAAATTTACACAGGGTGTAACAAAAGTCCGTCCCATCCCTGCTAACTTTTGAACGAATTGAGCTAGGGAAATGAAACTTTGGGGAAACTTGGGAACTTTGGAAACATAAGTCCGTCCCATCCCTGCTAACTTTTGAACGAATTGAGCTAGAACTTTGGGAGGAAATGAAACTTTGGGAATGTTTCTATCTCAAAGGAGACCATATACCATATACAAGGGACCATATACTATACTAGCCGTTCTGGACGCGCTTTGCGCGTCTTTCACGGCCAGCCAAGGGGCTGCGCCCCCTGGGCCCACGATCACTCGCTACGCGAGTGACATTCGGCTCGCTCCGCGAGCTATTTTTCTCAGTGATTGAATATTTGATTACTAAGATGTATACATTTTGGAGACTCTGGAGGCAAAAATGATTTTGTCACAGAACCTTGTTGCCGGAGCATGCCATCATTTGCACATGAATAGATGTGTGGAGATGAAGCGATGATGTGGATTGATCATTTCTTCAAAAACGCATTTGACTGGGACGTCATCCCATCGGGTGGACAGTCCATGGATCTCCTTCCGGGATTTGACTTGCTGAAGTAGCAAAAGTTCATCTTTACCTCTGAAGAAGATTATCGGTGTCTAAAAACTGCTCAACGATAGTATAGTTCGAGTTCCGAATTGCAATGAGCCCACTCGTGTTTTTCTCTTATATTTTCATAGCATATAAATTTCTCTGATGTTTTTGTTTTATTCTCTCTGATTGCATATTAGTAATCATATCCTCGACATTTCATTTCCTTTCCCTTACCTTTTTCCTTTTCTGTAGCATCTTTGTCCATTTACAATTAATATTTTAAAATAGCTTTCCCTTAGTATACAATTGATGTTTCAAACGGAATCAATTGTTCTAATGACATTTCCAGCTATATCATGGGTTTTCCCAGGAAGGCAGCCTCTCGTCCCTCCCGGACTCTATTGTTGCCAGATAAGTTGTTTTTTTTAACAATTTTCTCAATTCGAATCAATGTAAAATATTCACATTTACTTATTGCATGATCTGGCAACCTCTCGAGTGAAATGGAAAAAGGTGGAATCGCTGAAAGTCTGAATCCTTCGAAGCTTATATTGATGATATATAATAGGGAAATACTAAACTTGTTGAAAAACTTTGCGCCCTATTGAATTAAGGCTATGTTCAGCTTACAGAACGGTCTCTAATAACTGCTTAGACGCCGTCTCTGGATTTCCACCAATTCATCTGATGATAGAGGAGAGGATGAGAAGATATGGAAAACTTGAAAATTATGATGAAATGAAACAGGATATTGTGCATCAATGGTGTGACCTTTGGCACTCATCCCCAACCAAAGACGTCTGGTTTAAGAAGTTAATCCCAAACATTCAGGAGTGGCTCCATCGCAACAGCAAGATGGAAACAGACTTTTTTCTAACCCAGTTATTAACAGGACATGGGAACTTTACTTAGACACTATCTCTACAGATTTAAGCTGGCCCAAAGCCCAGATTGCATTTTCTGCACCAAGGAGGTTATTGACGACGCTCGACATACATTCTTTGAATGCGACCGATTCTTAAAACTCAGACTTGAACTTTGTGCCGACTTGGGAGAGGACCTATGTGCCGAAAATTTCCGGCAAATGGCCACGAAGAACTTTATAGAGTGGACTAGAGTCAAAAAATTTGT
The DNA here is from genome assembly GCF_918797505.1 of Bemisia tabaci. Lineage (NCBI taxonomy): Eukaryota > Metazoa > Arthropoda > Insecta > Hemiptera > Aleyrodidae > Bemisia > Bemisia tabaci. The sequence goes on from NC_092794.1 coordinate 74,758,250, forward strand.
AAAAGATATTCTTAAAGTTAAATCTCTAGTGTCTAATGCTTTAGACTCGTCTTAAATTTCTTTCTAGTTTATTTATCTGTCCAGTACTTTAGTTTTCAAATCCATTGTCTATTCCAATGGGCCTGTTGCAAGGTGCAGGGATTTGCAAATTGATGCCTGCTTCTTATGGCAAATTTCACGAAAAGAACGATGGCGCTACTAAAAAAACTTGAAATGACCTCTCGAACTCAAAAAAAGTTTTTTTGGGACCGACCCATTCATAACGGTCGTTTTTCAACCGCCATACTTGTGATTGGTTAAGCCTAGCTTGTGACTTGAAATGATATGACAGACCTGGTTTCTTCATCACTTGAATGTATGTAATGGGAATTGCAAACGAGATACGTGGTTTGGTAGTTTCACCGTCGATATGGAGTAATAACATGCAATATTTACATTGTTAATGTTGTTTAGTTAATAACTTACGAGATAGTCAGATAGTGTGTCTCCATTGCCTTTATACAATCAATCAACAATCAGAGTATCTGAACTTTCGACGCAATTCTCAATTTTTTGCAGATTTTGGAAAAAAAACCCAAAATTTGGCGCCCCTCAAAATCTGGCGCCCTGTGCAGCTGAACCGATGCACCATAGGTAAATCTGGCCCTGTTCAGAATGTTCCCAGGTTTTATAAACTTATGTTATTTTAAAATCCTGTGTGTTTTAAATGTAACATTATACAGAAAAATTTATCGATAAAGTCTGGTAAGTAAACGAAGAAGGATCCTACGTCTACTTTCCTTGCCTCCAGCTAAAACATACCGGTCTCCTCAACTCATCAGTATTGTCAAAGGTAAGTTTTTTTCATTATGAATGATTGATACTATCATTTTGGTGTCTTCAGTAAAGCATTAGAGGGTGAAATAGTAAGAAATAACAACTGACTCGCTACATCCAGGTTTGAGCGTTGGACTGCCGGAGTGTGTTCTGGATTAATAAGTAACAAAGTATACCTTTACAGCTTTTAACATGATCCTAAGGCACTAAACAATTGATTTACAAAATAAACTTACCTTCAAATGGTGACAAAAAAGTAAAATCTCATGAAAATGGCTAAATATTGAGCTAATGTCCATGTCTCTTATCACTGAGCAGACATAAACAATCGCCCATTGACTACAGTCTTCCTTAAAAATAGAGTTTATCCTGTCGGTTCTTATTTATCTACTTAATGAAGGTTCTAACCATTTAAACGTACGATGAATCCATTTCTGATTTCCATTTAGATCAAAAAATTATCGATTGACTCGATATTTCCATTTGAAAAGGGGCTGCCATTTCCTTACAAGAAAATATACTGTAAGTGATGAAGAAACCAGGCCTGTCATATCATTTCACGTCACAAGAATGGCGGACCCGAAACGACCGTTTTGAAAATCCAAATTCTGAGGCGTTTTTAAGTTGATTTTTTGGGGGTTTCCGGTGATCAAAAAACTCCGGGAAAATTCCTGCGACACCAGGAGCCTTAGTTCTTTCGATTAAAGCAATAAAAAAAAAAAATTGGTGCAACAGGCCCATTTGTTTGGAATCGGGAGTGGGAGCTGACGATATGCTAATTTACGCTCCCGGCTCTCTCTTCTGCAATCTTTTTATTCTTTAAAGTTGATTTTATTTCTAATATTTATATTTTTACCTCTGCATTTTCATAATGTAAATGAATTTTTGTCACATAATTGATAAGCGCATGAATTAATAAAGGAACAGTGAAAAAAAAAAAAAGGAGACCATCTTTAGGTTAGGTTAGGTTAGGTTAGGGGGGGTCAAAATTTTGGTCCCCCCCCACTTTTTTTCAAATAGCAACCCCTAAGTATCTTGTGATACCTCATTCAAAAGAACATAAAAAACAAAGGGCTAAACTGCAGAATCCGGACACCCCGCCATTTTGTTGCATTTTGTGTGTAATTTTTGACGCGTTGCCAACCTATGAAAATGAAATGACACTGTAACCGAAAATACTTGTACCTAGAGTCCCTTTATACTGAGAGTCAAGACAATGCGAATCCATTTCTGATTGGTCAACCGGATTTTAGGCCTTCACAGTGTCACAAACGGGAATAAAGATTACATTTTCACCAATTGCAAAGATTATAATCTGGAATGGACCGAGGAATTTCGGGTTCGACAAGGAACAAACGGAATGAGAGAAGGAACGGAGAAAGGAATTTAAGAATGAGCCGATCAAAGATTACGAAAAACGTTCAATTTGTGTAATCTTTATTCCTGTTTGTGACTCCATGAGGGGTGTTGTCTTGACTCTCAGTATAAAGGGACTCTACTTGTACCTTACCTAACCTAACCTAACCTAACCTATCCCAACCTGGTCCCATACATCCAAATTTCGCGCCATTACGTGTTTCGGAGATTGGTATTCAAAGGTTGGCAACAGATTGCCAGCCACTAACGGTTTATCAGCTGACGGCGAGAAATGCGGTTAGGGGTCGGATTCTGCGATTCATCCAAACAAAGAATTTTGGCGCAAACCGCAGATCAATATCTTAATTTATGGCCGAGTTATGAAAACACCCTGCTAATGTATTTGCTCCCTATCTTTGCATAGAGTTTGTCTTGATGTAGACGTGGACTCTCAGGGTAGGGTGGGATATCCCCTCCCTTTTGGCCTCATCTTGAGAGCTTTTTTCGAGCTTGGGAGTTGATTTCAGAAAAAACCAGTGGCACCATCGTGTTTCTTGCAAACTTATACATGAGAATCAAAGGTCAAACCGCAAATTCCTCACACGTGCAACATCTCCATTATGAAAGGCAACATTTTTACAATACTGTTATCATGCTGGTTTTTTTGCTAAATGCATTCCAAGCAAAGACATAAAGACGGAGTGCTCGTATCTAAAAGCACGGGGAGAAAGTGAAGCCTGGTTTGGCGCTGGGTGCTTGTGTGAGTGTGTAAATGAGCGCAGGAATCCATGGCGGCAAACGGAAATTTGATTTGAACTTGTCCTCTTGATTTTTCCACATTTCTTCTTCGAAACATATTTTAAATGCCTAAAACGAATATATTAAGAAAGTTGGGACTACGTCCTATTTTAATACACCTACTTTAGCTCGGTAACAGGTAGTAATCTCAGATAAAGTTAGTTTTTCTTCTGCTCATGGTGGTTCTGCAGGTTCAAACAGGCTGTTACAGGTCTAGATCACCGTTACTCCCAAATGAAATTAATCAGTCGACGACGGACCAAAGCTAACCTAAAGTTAAAGAGACATGAGTGGGTAAGTGAATTTGGGCAAAAATCAACTTAGAATACTTTGTTTCCGCAATTTTATTTAGTTCCTGCCCTACATTTGAATTTCAAACTTGTCCCGATTTCGCCACCAATCCTCTAGCCAATAGTATAGGTGGTTGAAAAGAAGCTTCATTTTTTGCTTTTAGCCCTCCGTCTTTGTGTCTTTGATTCCAAGTGAGAATAGGTACACTTAGCAGGAGGAGTTCTTGGGCAAATAATGCAATGACTGAGGCGTAAAAATGACAGTAACAGCAAGTAAAAGCACCACTGCTCCACTAAATATATTGGTGCTGCTACGTAGTCAGAAATTTGGTGTCCTGAGTACATAATCCTTGCAAAAAGCTGCAGAACAAGTGGAAAATGCAAGATTCTTGTCATCATCGATATGGAAGAGTGAATCTGAGAATTTCTGCAGCAAAAAGTAACCACTTCGTTGCTTTTGATAAATTATCAAGATTGAAACATATTTAAAGAGTTATGATTATACTCGATGACAACCTAAAGTACAAACAAAGGTGATCGAGATGGCATCAACATACCTTCTTCTTTCGTTGCTGTGAAAACTCCGACATCCCAAAGCAATATTCCTAGGAGGTAAACCAGGTGAACTTTTCTGTGGGTTACCATTTCTCTGTATCCACATTATTAGTTTGAGAACTTCACATCACAACTCATGGGTAAACAAATTCAGACCGAGGTGACATAGGAAACACAACATCCGTGAACTCCCAACACATTTTATTCCTTTCTTGAACATGTGGCACGGCACTATATGTAAGGACACTAGACCGATCTTATTTATCCGCTAGAACAACGCACTTTGCCGGAGGAGACCTTATCGTAAAATTAAAAGAGCCAATTGCAAAGGTTTAAAGGTGGTCATCGGCTGATCGGCTGTTGAGACTAGTAGCCACGGCCCACGGAGGACGGGCGAGGGTAAATCCAAGACCTTTTTACTGACACTGACACAGGACTCGAACGGCCAACAGATTGTGACTACCGAGCAAGGCGGATAAAGAATGGTGGTCGCATTTCGATTTTGGCTGCCATCTTGAAGCACTGTGACGTCAGGAGGGTACGGCTTTTGCCATGCAATTCGAGGTTGAGCCGACTCCCCCGGCCCATGTACCCGATAGACGCTATTAGTGCCACGTCACAGTCGGTATCGATTGTATCGAACTGGATCCAAACAATCAAACATAACCTCATCTTGACACCTCCCTCCCAGAATTTCACTGTCAAAAGCCAAGAAACTGGAGTGGCATAGGAGTGGCCTAAATCATGGTGGCCCTCGTGGGTATTTTCACCTTTCTGAAACTGCTTTATCCCGTCAACTTAACAATGCGGGAACGTTCCGCGATTAAAAGAGCTGTCTCTAACACAACTTTTTTCTCAAACTGAGCGAATTATCTCTGAAATTCTTTAGTTTCATATTGAATAGTAAGGTTATGTTTGATTGTTTGGATCCAGTTCGATACAATCGATACCGACTGTGACGTGGCACTAATAGAGTCTATACCGTGTGACGTCCAGAGGGTACGAAATGCGACCACCATTCTTTATCCGCCTTGACAGGGACGAGTTCTATAGGACGCCGTTCTGTTGTGAGCGGGTGATTGCAGCGCATTCTCGCGTAGGATCCTAGTCAACTCAGAGGATCCTTCCCCCCGAACCTCGACTCATCCCAGAGACAAATCCATCGCCCGCTCCAAAAGTGAGGTTAAGCCGGAGATTGAAAAATAACACATAAGGCGGCTGAATTCTTGAAAAATAAGTAAATTTTTGGCGTTTTTCGACCCCTTTCGACGAGGCAGGGCCTGCCGCATGATATAGTACGGTGAAAAATTCGATTTTTCGCAGTTATACGCGATCCTACGGATTTTAATGAAGTCCAAGAACTGATAACAGCAGTGAGTTGCGAGGATCCTACGCGCGATAGCAGCACTAGTACCTGCTCACGAATTTTTACATTGACTCTTACGGGAGTCCAGGGTCCTATAGAACTGGTCCCTGGCCTTGACTACCGAGGTCTGGAGTATGGTGCGCCGTCTGTGTCAATATTACTTTTTCTCTCAAACAAAGTTTTTCTTCAAATAAAAGTTTTTTTTCCCCCCATAAAAGTTTTTTTTCCCGCTTAAAAGTTATTTTACCCCAAGAAGTTTCTTTTCCCGCATAAAAGTTTTTTTCCCCCGCACAAAAGTTTTTTTTTTATAAGTTACCTACAACACTGTTGCCATATCGTTTCTGAAAACCCGAATTAATTCCAACCATAGATCGAATCGGTATCGATAGGCGATAGGTCGACCGCAAGTTGTGTGAACATAACCTCAAAATCAAAATACATATTACATCTAGCATCTAACGGATAGCCACAAATATGGAACGTGATGTGTTCATTTACCTACCTAAACATTTTTATATTTGAGAATAAATAAAACCCGTAGATAGAAAAAAAATACGTTTGAGAGAAATTAATTAGTGCGATGTATAAATAAAGTGGCGCGAGAAAATAATTACGGAATTCGAAAAGTTCTCTGCTGTTACAAAAGTTGAAGACCTACAGAATCTTCTGTCCTCTTCACTGCTTGCTACTATTGCTGGTATCGCAAATCGGAGAGCAAAGGATATTGCAGCAAAAGAAGAAATTTTGCAAGGTAGGTATTCTTGCCTTTAGAATAGGTACAAAGGTTCAGAAAGTGTATCAGGAACACTGGTTTTATCTTAGAAGTTTTAACCTTTAAGGTGATTCGATGGACGCCATATTTTGTGTCAGAACGGCATGCGATATATCGCATCAATTGGTTCCATATTTTCAGCTACTCGTCATTTTTCTCCTATTTTGAGATCGCAATTTTGTTGTCAGGAGTCTAAAGCACTCACTTACCAATTTTAACAAAGAAATTCACCGTAATAAAGGCGTGGTTTTTTCAGAGAGAAAATATCGCATTCGAGTGCAGTTTCGATATCAGTATCGAATGCGATGTTTCCTCTCTGAAAAAACCACGCCTTTATTACGTTGAATTTCTTTGTTAAAATTGGTAAGTGAGTGCTTTAGACTCCTGACAACAAAATTGCGATCTCAAAATAGGAGAAAAATGACGAGTAGCTGAAAATATGGAACCAATTGATGCGATATATCGCATGCCGTTCTGACACAAAATATGGCGTCCATCGAATCACCTTAAAGGTTAAAACTTCTAAGATAAAACCAGTGTTCCTGATACACTTTCTGAACCTTTGTACCTATTCTAAAGGCAAGAATACCTACCTTGCAAAATTTCTTCTTTTGCTGCAATATCCTTTGCTCTCCGATTTGCGATACCAGCAATAGTAGCAAGCAGTGAAGAGGACAGAAGATTCTGTAGGTCTTCAACTTTTGTAACAGCAGAGAACTTTTCGAATTCCGTAATTATTTTCTCGCGCCACTTTATTTATACATCGCACTAATTAATTTCTCTCAAACGTATTTTTTTTCTATCTACGGGTTTTATTTATTCTCAAATATAAAAATGTTTAGGTAGGTAAATGAACACATCACGTTCCATATTTGTGGCTATCCGTTAGATGCTAGATGTAATATGTATTTTGATTTTGAGGTTATGTTCACACAACTTGCGGTCGACCTATCGCCTATCGATACCGATTCGATCTATGGTTGGAATTAATTCGGGTTTTCAGAAACGATATGGCAACAGTGTTGTAGGTAACTTATAAAAAAAAACTTTTGTGCGGGGGAAAAAAACTTTTATGCGGGAAAAGAAACTTCTTGGGGTAAAATAACTTTTAAGCGGGAAAAAAAACTTTTATGGGGGGAAAAAAAACTTTTATTTGAAGAAAAACTTTTTTTGAGAGAAAAAGTAATATTGACACCGACGGCGCACCATACTGGAGTACCTTTATAGACAGAGCAGGGACCAGTTCTATAGGACCCTGGACTCCCGTAAGAGTCAATGTAAAAATTCGTGAGCAGGTACTAGTGCTGCTATCGCGCGTAGGATCCTCGCAACTCACTGCTGTTATCAGTTCTTGGACTTCATTAAAATCCGTAGGATCGCGTATAACTGCGAAAAATCGAATTTTTCACCGTACTCTATCATGCGGCAGGCCCAACCTTGTCGAAAGGGGTCGAAAAACGCCAAAAATTTACTTATTTTTCAAGAATTCAGCCGCCTTATGTGTTATTTTTCAATCTCCGGCTTAACCTCACTTTTGGAGCGGGCGATGGATGAGTCGAGGTTCGGGGGGAAGGATCCTCTGAGTTGACTAGGATCCTACGCGAGAATGCGCTGCAATCACCCGCTCACAACAGAACGGCGTCCTATAGAACTCGTCCCTGGACAGAGTATGGCCATTTCTGTTCCGGTTTTTCATTGGTCGCGAGCGAATAGGCTGACGCGATGCTCTTAGGGCCGTAAATAAACAAAGAAGATGGCTGTTATCAGAGACGACCCTCCCTGCCGAGATACGGCAAACGAGTTTCACCGAAAAACCAGGGACCAGTTCTATAGGACCCTGGACTCCCGTAAGAGTCAATGTAAAAATTCGTGAGCAGGTACTAGTGCTGCTATCGCGCGTAGGATCCTCGCAACTCACTGCTGTTATCAGTTGTTGGACTTCATTAAAATCCGTAGGATCGCGTATAACTGCGAAAAATCGAATTTTTCGTCATACTATTACATGCGGCGGGCCCTTCCTTGTCGAAAGGGGTCGAAAAACGCCAAAAATATACTTATTTTTCAAGAATTCAGCCGCCTTATGTGTTATTTTTCAATCTCCGGCTTAACCTCACTTTTGGAGCGGGCGATGGATGAGTCGAGGTTCGGGGGGAAGGATCCTCTGAGTTGACTAGGATCCTACGCGAGAATGCGCTGCAATCACCCGCTCACAACAGAACGGCGTCCTATAGAACTCGTCCCTGGAAAAACCTTCAATTTTCTGCACAAACCACAAACCGTTGGGAAGCTGTTTGTGAGGTTATAAACACATTTTTGATAACATAGATAAGGGCTGATATGCTGATAACAATAGTGCAATCATGAAAGAAATAGACTATTTCTTTCATATTTCATGAAATAATTAATTTTTTCTTAGCCAGATTAGTTCGGTACTAGAAATTCAAATTCAAAGCTATTCACTCGATCCAGGTTCTCTAATTTTCGTGTCATTTTCATAGTTCTGTCGTCAAAAGTTCAAAACTTGGAAAATCTGTTTAAGTTGTACTTATCCCTATTTATCGCATCGTGTTTCTTTTACAGCCAATTAGTATCAATCAATTTTTTGTTCTTTACGCTCAAACTGTATAGTACTTGAATTTTTATCATACTGTTTGATGAGTGGATAAAAATTGAGGAGTTGAATCATCGGATTCTTCAGAAAGAAACATCTTCTAATTGCATTGAGAAAATACCTGTCACACTTCAACTCAACAATCCGCAATGTATAAATTTTTGCTCACTCTTGTTTCGTACTGGAGGTTCGCCTTCTTGGGCCCTAATATTCTGGATCTATATGTTTAGATGAGTGACATCATTATAAGAGCCAAAGATTCAACCAGCAATTCTTGATATTCATTCACCTACAACTCAGTAAAGGATTCAGCCACCCTCAATTAAGAATGAGAGGTCATATTGATGGTGCAAGTGTGTTCACAAGTTTTTAACTTTAATATATCATAATTGTATACAAAAATGTTGAATTTCCTTTCCCTTCTGTAAAGCAATTAATCTTGTATACTGTAAGTGAAACTTTATCTCGCTCAGAAATTTCTTTACAGCCAATAATTGTTTTACTGTTCACAATTTTCTCTTAGAGAGGAAAATGAGCTTCATCCAATGAACTCAGACTCGTCCAAGTGATTGTGAAAATTTTGGAACTAACCAGATATTCTCGTGAATAACGCGAATGACACATTTTTCCTCTGTGTATGGGCATCATTGAAAAAAGCTTATGTTATTTATCATTTTATTTCTTTGATCTCCTGTAAGAAAGTGACACATTAGGCTTTAAATTTTTTCATGACGCTGCTGATCAGCTTCTTACCGTTTTTGCAATTGGGGGAAAATTACAAATCAAATGAGATTTGACTTGCTCTCAGTATGCTTATTGAAGAAAAAAAATAAAAGCGGGGCATCTCGGTTTTTGTGCAATATGATCGACAGTCTCCTCGTCAAAGACATATAGGCATCCTTGATCAAATCAAGCTATCAAATGGCTAAGGCCGGAAACTTTTTCTTTAAATAAAAATGGCCCACTTGTATTTGATGAGATGAGTGCACACCGATTCACCAGCTTAGCTATATCAATTACCTGCGGGCTGCTGGTAAGTATTTCGAAAAAAAGTCTCTGACCTCGTCCATTTGATTTTAACTCTGAAATCTCTAGTAAGTAGGTAGTACCTGCTCCTGCCAATGCTTTCAAGCAGATGTTACTTACTTATCACTTGGTCGACTTGACTGATTTTAAAGGTAGCTATTGAAATACTCATGCTTTGATTCTAGCATGCCATCATGTTTCGTGATGGGAATGTAGATAGAAATGTGATGTATAGGTAACAATAATCAAGGAAAATGAGGCTCAAGGTGAAAGTACACAATTTTCAATTATCAAAAACAATGACCAAAGTTATCACTCTAAGCCCAATTCACATACACTATCAGTCTTTTTATCCAACATTATCTAATTGGACGAAAAGTTGGATAGTGTGATACTGATGCGATAAAAGACAATTTGATGAAAAACAGAACAGAAGCTTGAATGTGATGTCACATTCAACGTGGCGCCTCCAATTGGATGGAAAGTTGGACGGAAAGTAATCGAATGAAATTTTTATCGCGTTCAACTTTCCATCCTACTTTTAACTTTCCTTTCCTTTTTTTTTTTTTTACGTCCAATTATGTTGGATGAAAATTTTGATAGTGTGAATTGGGCTTTACCTATTTTCTGTTCCCCTTCTAAATACCTCCATGAATATACGATTCAAACTTTAGGTCCTTTTCTGCGGAACTCAATTACACATGGACTAAGTATTTAGGTAATGTAGATGCACCAATCTTGAACCGTAGGAATTAGATTCAAAGGTTTATTCCTCTACAATGATGAGGACCAAGTTTGAGGATTTTTTGCAACGTTAAAAATATTTTGACAGAGAAAAATTTAAGGCTCTTGTTTAATGCAAAACTACACCCAAGTCATTTTTTCCACAATGCACCTAGCATTGATAATGATTGCAAGGATCGAAAAGCTTCAGCTATAATTTAATAAATATCGACGGTGAAACTACCAAACCACGTATCCCGGTTTGCGACGTCGCAGACTTCCTGTCATACTTTATTTTTTAAATGAAAACCTACTCAACGTCCAGTCTTGAAAATTTCTGTCCTTTTTACTCTTCGTGCGGAGAAAATTCTGTGAAAATTTCAAGGAATGATAGTGATTTGGTCTACTTCAAAAAAATAAAATGTGAGCGTAGATTTTTAAACACCGCAAACGAGATACGTGGTTTGGTAGTTTCACTGTCGATATCTTTCTTAACACCTTGGTGTCATGTATTCATATATTCCTACTATAAGTAATGCACTTTATTGCATTTCTGTCAAACTATTCGTTCAAATGATGATACTGCGATGTTGCTTACAAGTTTCTAGAAATTTTAAGGAACAATGAGTCAAAATTGCATCACGACATCAAGTCTAATGATATTGAGATCGTGTCAGTAGTTCAGCATCAATATTGCTGGATGAAAACCCAGTTTGCTTATGAGGAAAGCATCAGTATTTGCTGCTCTCAATTCGAACTTTATCAGGTACCTATTGCGCAACATGTATGAAATGGTAAGAAAAGAGGAACTAATCTAGCCATCATAACCAGAGACAAATCATGATGGGTGGGTAACATGGCAAAATGTAAAGTATGTAATAGTAGTGTAACAGAATGGTACTATGATCTTCCTGGCTAAGATTCTCACTGATACTTCTTGCATCCTTGGAAGCATTCTGTTTTGACACAAACAGAAGCTTCACGAAAATTCAAATAAGTAGCTCATGTATATAAAGGAAAAATATGTAAAATATATACATTACAAAAATATAGACAAAAATACAATGGCAGTGAGTGATAAGCAAGTGATAAGAAGAAATCAGTTTCAAAAGCGCGGTGTTTACGTTGAGATAAGTCGTGTTTTGTTCGAAACAACAAAATGTTTCCGTTTTCTTCTTGTTTCTTTTTGCGCGATTCTGAACAACCAATGAGAGAGCAGATTCAAATTTTAGGTTAGAAATCAGCGTTGCTCTCTTGAACAACATAAAAGCGACCTGCTCTGAGCACGTTGCAGTTGTTGTGCAACAATGTTGCTGTAGGGGTTCTCAAATTTTGCGCACGAAAATAAGCCCCGCCCCCACAACACAAAACAACTTTTAACAAAATGCGATTGTTGCTCGTTTTCACAACATGTTGCGAGTGTTGCCTCCGAACAAAATACGACTACAGTTGAGAGGTGACACTCCTTGGTGTACGTTGCTTGTCGTTTGCCGCATCTCAGCAGGAAGCAAAAACCCTGTTAGCAGGAAGCAAGATTGAGGTTATGCACATCTTACATCCTCCTGTGATAAAGGTGAAAGGAGATTTAACAATGTTTTCGTGTTTTTTTCGTGTGTTATTCGTAGATATGCTAGTTTAAACTGTTACTGCCGTATAATTGAAATTTTTGTCAAATTTAGCTTCTTATCGATGTTACGGTGAGTCGCCATCTTGTTTGTTTATTTACGGCCCTAAGAGCATCATGAAGCCTAAAAACTCGTTGACCAATCAAAAAGCGGAACAGTTTTCCTGTAGTAAAAAGATACGAATGGCCATACTCTGTCTGTAAAGGTAGAGTCCCTTTATACCTAGAGTACCTGTATAGCGAGAGTATAGACAGATGTGAAACTCCGAAAATTCATCAGAACTTCACCGATGCCTCCGCGAATAAAGTTAGGGCCTAAAAATGCAGCCAACCTATGAATTTCAAATGTCCAGAGCGATCTACAAATACAATTGTTACGAACCGTCGTTTATAAAGCATGTGATTGGCTTACTTTGTGCACAATTTTACTTATTTTTGCTAAAGAACGCTCATTTATGTACATTCTTGGCCATCTTGGTTAGAATTGAAATCTGTAGGCTGGCAGTGAAATTTCGTGTGTTAAAAGTTGCTCAGAAGGGTGGCTGCTCTTTTGGGCCCTAAGCTCTCCATCAAGCGATCTGTCCATACTCTCGCTATAAAGGTACTCTATTTATACCCAGAGTTACGACAACTCACTTTTGGTTTAGAGTCCCTTTATACCCAGAGTTAAGACAACTTACTTTTGGTTTAGAGTCCCTTTATACCCAGAGTTATGACAACTCACTTTTGGTTGGGCTGAAAGTGGCCTAAAAAAAATCCAATTCTAATTGGTTCTCGCTCATGGAGGCCGAAACTACAGTCCCTTTATACCCAGAGTTACGACAACTCACTTTTGGTTGGGCCAGGATTGGGCTGAAAGTGGCCTAAAAAAAAATCCAATTCTGATTGGTTCTCGCTCATGGAGGCCGAAACGAGTGCACCAAGATGGCGGTACCTCGAATGCGAACAAAAATAATGAAAATATTACCTAATTGTGGTTTATCAAGAGTAAATTGTTATTTCCATAGGTCCAAAATGAAAATAGATTAAGAAATTATTCACAAACCAATCTCATTTTCTTTTTCATTGATCACTTTGTTGATGTTGTTGTTTTTGTGTGACAGACATCGCAGGATTCCTGATCCTTATCCCTCAATATCGTTCGTTTGGGTGCACTCGTTTCGGCTTCCATGGCCAGCCAAGGACGGCTGCCAGCCAGCTGATAATCGAGTTGTCGTAACTCTGGGTATAAAGGGACTCTAGCCGAAACGAGTGCACCAAGATGGCGGTACCTCGAATGCGAACAAAAATAATGAAAATATTACCTAATTGTGGTTTATCAAGAGTAAATAAATTGTTATTTCCATAGGTCCAAAATGAAAATAGATTAAGAAATTATTCACAAACCAATCTCATTTTCTTTTTCATTGATCACTTTGTTGATGTTGTTGTTTTTGTGTGACAGACATCGCAGGATTCCTGATCCTTATCCCTCAATATCGTTCGTTTGGGTGCACTCGTTTCGGCTTCCATGGCCAGCCAAGGACGGCTGCCAGTCAGCTGATAATCGAGTTGTCGTAACTCTGGGTATAAAGGGACTCTACCTTTATACCCAGAGTTACGACAACTCACTTTTGGTTGGGCCAGGGTTGGGCTGAAAGTGGCCTAAAAAAAAATCCAATTCTGATTGGTTCTCGCTCATGGAGGCCGAAACGAGTGCACCAAGATGGCGGTTCCTCGTATGTGAACAAGAATAATGAAAATATTACCTAATTGTGGTTTATCAAGAGTAAATTGTAATTGCCATCGGTCCAAAATGAAAATAGATAAAGAAATTATTCACAAACCAATCTCATTTTCTTTTTAATTGATCAATTTGTTGATGTTGTTGTTTCTGTGTGACAGACATCGCAGGATTCCTGATCCTTATCCCCCAATATCGTTCGTTTGGGTGCACTCGTTTCGGCCTCCATGGCCAGCCAAGGCCGGCTGTTAGTCAGCTGATAATCGAGTTGTCGTAACTCTGGGTATAAAGGGACTCTATATAAAGGGACTCTACTTTGTTGATGTTGTTGTTTTTGTGTGACAGACATCGCAGGATTCCTGATCCTTATCCCTCAATATCGTTCGTTTGGGTGCACTCGTTTCGGCCTTCATGGCCAGCCAAGGCCGGCTGCCAGTCAGCTGATAATCGAGTTGTCTTAACTCTGGGTATAAAGGGACTCTATTTTGGTTGGGCCAGGATTGGGCAGAAAGTGGCCTAAAAAAAAATCCAATTCTGATTGGTTCTCGCTCATGGAGGCCGAAACGAGTGCACCAAGATGGCGGTACCTCGAATGCGAACAAAAATAATGAAAATATTACCTAATTGTGGTTTATCAAGAGTAAATTGTTATTTCCATAGGTCCAAAATGAAAATAGATTAAGAAATTATTCACAAACCAATCTCATTTTCTTTATCATTGATCACTTTGTTGATGTTGTTGTTTTTGTGTGACAGACATCGCAGGATTCCTGATCCTTATCCCTCAATATCGTTCGTTTGGGTGCACTCGTTTCGGCTTCCATGGCCAGCCAAGGACGGCTGCCAGCAAGCTGATAATCGAGTTGTCGTAACTCTGGGTATAAAGGGACTCTATACAGGGTGATCCAAAAGTCCCTTCCACCCCCTCTAACTTTTTACCTAATTGAGGTAAAGATTTGAAACTTAGGGGATATTCCTAGGTCAAAGGGAGCTATTTTTTGGCCCCCCTAAAAGAACCCCGCACCTTCCTTATGGGAAATCCCCCCCAGTCAAACGCGATGCCGCTTGGATATGTTGCTCAGCTCGTCATTCTGATCAAAAGCTCTAATGGGCCCAAAGAGATCCCATGTGCGGTTTTCGAGATATTCGCTGTTTTATGTGCGTAAACGGAGGTTTCGCGCGCTCCCGCCGGAAGCCATACCAGTGTGCGGCGCCGCTCGTGCCCTTCCCTTCCAGTCCTCTCCGACCCCTCTCCGCTGCCCCGCCACCCATACCTTGGCTCCTCAACCGCTCCAACTCCGACGCTCACGAGGCTGCGCCCATTATTACCGGACCGCGCCCGCACGCCGTCTTCTTACGCGGCCTCTCCTTCGGCCATGTCGCCTCTTTTTCTCATCGACCCTTCCTGCAAGTCTTGAAAAACCTTTAAGAAGTCCATTTTTACTAAACATGATGATGCCAATGTCACAAATAATACAAAGAGAGAGAAAAGGAAAGAGAGGAAAAACAAATGATAATCCATGCGAAAGTATATGGAGAAGAGTCGGAATGCCTAAGAGATCGCTAAATGAAACAAGCTTTTTTTTATTTTTCCCCCCTTTTCCTTTCTTTTTTTCTTCATTTTTCTCACTCGGAAGCAGTGACAGTAACTTCTGTTGGAAGATGATGTTGAGGTTTTTTTTTTTTTTTTTTTTTTTTTTTTTTTTTTTATCACGTGGAGGAGGTTGAGGGGAATCAGTCGGCTGACGATGCCCAATTTGAGGCCAAGTGTGCCTTAGCTTCGACTTTTTTTGGCCTGCCTAGTGATCATTTTCGGTAAGTTTGTACGTCAGTTAGTAGTTAGTGAATCCTAATCGTCAGGAATCCCCCAGCCAAGATTCCCCAGCCTCAGAAGGAGAATATACGCAGGCGCCCGTAGGGGTACGACACTCATCAAATAACACTCAATATAGGTGAGATGAGTTAAAAACTTGAAAAATTGTCCGCGTTTTTTTATTACTCGCACAAAACAAAAAGGGGTAGGATAAAGTTAAATGAAACTATATAGACTTAGCCCGATAGAAAACAAAGTAAAAATTCATGAACGAACGAAAAAACACTTTTTAAGAAAAAAAATCTGATGGGGCGGGTTAAGAAATTGTAAGCAAAAACAAGCACCAAAAAACACTCATCAAATCTAAGAAATATTCTATTAGAAGGGGGGGGGGGGTCTCTGGCAAAATCCCGAGAAAAATTCAAGAGACTAATGAAAAGCCTTCCTAATATCCACCTAATGGGGAGGGAAGGGGGAGGAACATCGAAACCCTGAGAACTTTAGTGTCAAATAAACTCTGTGCATAAAATATCGCAGATCACTGACTGAAGCACTTGGAAATGATATTGATTCTGATTAATTCTGAACGTACGACAACAGAAAAGGAGGCAGTTGCTTGGCTTATCAAATGATTTGATCATAGTTTCCACATTTCATTCTAAATTGCTAAAATTCAATTTTAAAAGCATCAAAGAGAAAATGCCGTATTTGGCACGATCATCTGACATCAATGATTAAAGTTCCCTGAAAGCTGACATTCTTGACCGATCTGTCTGTCGACCAGTGATCATCTGATTAGAGGATACAATCAGCAGATAATAAGATGGCTGATAAGGTGGTGCTGCAAGTAAGAGCGACTTAAAATGTGACCATTTACGCCTGAATGGACATCTCTCTTCCTTGAGTTCAGTTAGTAATGATCCCTCTCTCCTCCTCCATTGGTGCGGTTCGACTAAGTCAAGACTAAGTCAAACTTAGTTTCTACATGGGCATCGTCAGCCGACTGATTCCCCTCAACCTCCTCCACGTGATAAAAAAAAAAAAAAAAAAAAAACCTCAACATCATCATCCAACAGAAGTTACTGTCACTGCTTCCGAGTGAGAAAAATGAAGAAAAAAAGAAAGGAAAAGGGGGGAAAAATAAAAAAAAGCTTGTTTCATTTAGCGATCTCTTAGGCATTCCGACTCTTCTCCATATACTTTCGCATGGATTATCATTTGTTTTTCCTCTCTTTCCTTTTCTCTCTCTTTGTATTATTTGTGACATTGGCATCATCATGTTTAGTAAAAATGGACTTCTTAAAGGTTTTTCAAGACTTGCAGGAAGGGTCGATGAGAAAAAGAGGCGACATGGCCGAAGGAGAGGCCGCGTAAGAAGACGGCGTGCGGGCGCGGTCCGGTAATAATGGGCGCAGCCTCGTGAGCGTCGGAGTTGGAGCGGTTGAGGAGCCAAGGTATGGGTGGCGGGGCAGCGGAGAGGGGTCGGAGAGGACTGGAAGGGAAGGGCACGAGCGGCGCCGCACACTGGTATGGCTTCCGGCGGGAGCGCGCGAAACCTCCGTTTACGCACATAAAACAGCGAATATCTCGAAAACCGCACATGGGATCTCTTTGGGCCCATTAGAGCTTTTGATCAGAATGACGAGCTGAGCAACATATCCAAGCGGCATCGCGTTTGACTGGGGGGGATTTCCCATAAGGAAGGTGCGGGGTTCTTTTCAGGGGGGCCCCCCTTGGGGGGCAACGGCCCCCAACTTTTAATTTTCAAATAGGAAGACCCCCTTTGTGATAGCTCGTTCCAAAAAGCATAAAAAAAGAAAACTTTTCGCGCAAACCCGAAGTCAATATCTCAAACCGTTTCAAAATGGCGGCCGGTTAAAGTTCAAAATGGCCGAAAATTCACACCGGTTATTTGTCGATGAATTTGCGCGAAAATCGGTATGTAGGGGTATTTTGACACGAGAAAAACGAATTTGACGTTAGATTTTCAAAAAAACCGAAATTTCCAAAATGGCCGCCGGTTACAGTTCAAAATGACAAAAAATTGATTTTTTTAGAAATCTAAGTTCAAATTTGTTTATCTTATGCCAAAATACTCTCAAATTCCAAGTTTTAGGCAAATCCATCAGCAAAGAACCGAGGTGACAATTTTCGGCCATTTTAAACTTTAACCGGCGGCCATTTTGGAAATTTTGGTTTTTTTGAAAATCTAACGTCAAATTCGTTTTTCTCGTGTCAAAATACCCCTACATACCGATTTTCGCGCAAATCCATCGACAAATAACCGGTGTGAATTTTCGGCCATTTTGAACTTTAACCGGCCGCCATTTTGAAACGGTTTGAGATATTGACTTCGGGTTTGCGCGAAAAGTTTTCTTTTTTTATGCTTTTTGGAACGAGCTATCACAAAGGGGGTCTTCCTATTTGAAAATTAAAAGTTGGGGGCCGTTGCCCCCCAAGGGGGGCCCCCCTGAAAATTTTAGGGGGGCCAAAAAGTAGCTCCCCTTGACCTAGGAATATCCCCCAAGTTTCAAATCTTTACCTCAATTAGGTAAAAAGTTAGAGGGGGTGGAAGGGACTTTTGGATCACCCTGTATAAAGGAACTCTACCGAGGTCTTGCTACCAACGGACCATGACAGGGACCAAGGCGGATAAAAGTATTGGTCGCATTTCGATTTTGGCTGCCATCTTGAAGATGTGTGACGTGCAGAGGGTACGGGCTTTTACCGCGCGATTTGAAATGTACCCGAGGTGTACCCGATGCGATGCCGCGGCGCGAGGCTCATACAATTTCCGAACGGAATTACGAGTTTTCCTGCCTGATGAAACGCTTTCAGATCGTAGTCTGAGTTAAAATTTTTACGGAGAATTTGCAAGGAAGTTACAATCATTCTAATGATTAATATTTCTGGCTGAAATTTGTGTTTAAAGAAATTTACCCGATGGGCTCGTTCCTTCACGCACATATGTGCAACTTTCTGACGAAACTGGACCTATCATTTTGGACTCAGTATATTTCGGATTTGATTATGCTCGGTACCTCACTACAGTTGAAGTTTTAGCACTACCGTGCAACGTTGAGATGCACATTTTTAGGAATTACAATGATTTCCGGCACTAAAATGCAAATAAAATATGTGATTAGAGAGAGGTTCATCAAAAAATGATACTTAACAATCCGCTAGTTCTGTTAAACCTCCAAGATCAAGTGAGTAATGCAAAAAACTAAGAAGATCCACTCGAAGCAACATTGGTGGAGGGGGGGGGGGAGGGGTCGGTTAGAACACAGACCCTTCTTGGGCCCATTTTGTGAGACACGAAAGCGTAAAGAAAAAATAAATTCCTTTCTCGGCTACGCTTCCCTTCGTGATTAGGTATACAGTGTTTTATCTCTTCTGAAAAAGTAGGTCGGATGGATATACGAAGTTTTTTCTATTCATGTAGGGTGGCTTTTGATAGAGTACTTCACATCTAAATTTTAAGTTTAAAAGGTACCAAAGGTCAATTTTCTTATGTTCTTTTGCTTTCATGGTTAAGACCTCAATTTTGCACAAAAAACCCGATTTTACGCTGAAATCGAGTGACGGGGGTCCAGGGGGCGGAGCCCCCGGCTAGACGCGAGGCGAGCGAAGCGAGCCACATCGGCTAGTTGTACTCTTTTCTTGCGCGCGCGGAATTTTTTCTGGCGCGCGGAAAGAAAAAATCCGTTTTCGATGAAAATCTCTGAATTTCCGGATTCCGCGCCGGTTTTCGATATATTTGCGCCGTTTGTGTCAAAACTATTTTTTCCGGCGCGGCGCTCCAAATCTGTTCCGCGCGCGGAATTTTCGATATATCGATTCCTGCTCGCCGTTTGTGTCAAAACTATTTTTTCCGGCGCGGCGCTCCAAATCTGTTCCGCGCGCAGAATTCTCGATATATCGATTCCTGCTCGCCGACTGTTTTTTCCGGCGCTGCACCAGAAAATAATTCCGCGCGCCACTTTTTCGATATATCGATTTTTCTGCGCGCGGAGAATATTATCTCTCTTTTGAACGATTTCCATTATCGATCCTCTGCGTGCCCCTGCCGTATGTGGGTCGCGGTCGTGTAAACAAACGCAGATTGATAACACAAATGATCCAAACAACTCGAAATCTCTTAATTTTAATTAATTTAAATCCATTTTCGACTTCAACCAAGCATTTGGCAATAATATTCATCGTATTTTACAACCTGGAGCCACGGCCTATCGGCTCATTTTAAGGTGCATTCTGAAAATCAGTTTTACAAGTCCAATGTCCAAACCCAGACTTTCTTCTTTTACTTTTTTTTAACCATTCTCTTTTCACTTTCGCCTCAAATCAAATGTTTTGCAGTTTTTTTATCTTAAGTAAGTGGTCCTGAATTCATTCAAGAGTTAGAAGTTCACGATTTATTTAGTATTATAGCCTTTTGACCTCTTAAGCTTTATCGATATGATCTCATGTAGTTCGAGGTTTCTTTGGCCCAAACCAAGTGATTACTTACACATCTGATGTGAGTCTTATGGCTCTTCAAATTCGCAGTGTAGAATTAAATCAGAGACTACAGTTACTTAATCCAGTTCTGCTCTCTTGTTCAATGTTTGTCATAAGTGTTTGTTCGTGTCTGTTCTTTATAAGTGACCACTGTAGTGCGTATACACAGTTATGCTATCGGTACAGGTATTATTTCTTGTTTTCTACAGTCAGGACTTTCTCTTAAGCGCAATAATTTACCAAAGAAATTCACCTAGTTGCGTAAATAATTTGGTGTATAGATATTCTGTTAATGTCTCCTTGCGGTGATGCAAAGTTTCTGAGATCTGTCATAAGTGGATTTTGCATTTAGACGGTCACTCTTGCCTGATAAAATTACTGCTCTAGCAGCTTCAAATTTATACTTTGATCTCTGATTCATCACTAAATGACACTCGTGCGGTGTCATTTATCTTTAATCAGTTCAAAGCTATTTCGACAATGAATCATCAAAGGTCCGATCGAAGAAGGAATTTTCTGGTGAGTGCTGCGGCTGAACCGACATCACAACTCTACTATCGAAAGCATCAACCAAGACATGATCATTCGTCTGGAAGTGGAAATATTTTGCAACTCATCAGCAGGCCGATTATTGAAGGCTTAGAGCAACCCGACAAGACAACAAATTCCGATAACTCTATGTCTGGACTAACCAGTGTTTCCAGTAAAGTGCCGCCTTCTTCTGCCAATTTCTGACCGGAAAATGTGTTTGTTGTGCGTCCAAAACGCAACCACGACAGCAAGCAGATCATAGTAGCAGTTACGGCTATCTTTGTCTAACAATAACCTACCACGAAACTGAATTTTACCTTTTTCATGTACCTTTAAATGAAATCGGTCGAGTTTTAATCCCCCTAATGATTTCTAGGAGTCTTCCGGACGAATAAGGGGAATTTGACAAAGAGCGGAGGCTTCTTTCAATAAAATGTTCCACTCAGAAGCTTCTGAGCCCGTTCTCAGAACTTCATTTTTGCACTTACGGCTCTCTTCGCTATCACGGTAGAACTCCACAGGGTATACGAAATGCGACCACCATTCTTTGCTTTGGAGAGAATTTCGATCGTCTACCATAGAGTCCCTTTATACTGAGAGTCAAGACAACACCCCTCATGGAGTCACAAACGGGAATAAAGGTTACAGAAATTGAACGTTCTTTGTAATCTTTGATCGGCCCATTCTTAAATTCCTTCCTCCGTTCCTTCTCTCATTCCGATTGTTCCTTGCCGAATCCGTAATTCCCTGGTCGATTCCAGATTATAATCTTTGTAATCGGTGAAAATGTAATCTTTATTCCCGTTTGTGACACAGTGAAGGCCTAAAATACCTACGGGAATCAATCAGAAATGGATTCACATTGTCTTGACTCTCAGTATAAAGGAACTCTAAGATAAAGTTGCTGTAAATCCATGCGCGGGAAAGGAAATTTGATTTGAATTTGTTCTCATAGTTTTTCCAGATTTCTTCTTCTAGTCTCGTTTTATTTGCCTGAAACGAACAATAAATGAGGTTGGATTGGTGACTTTTTATATTAAACCTATTTTGGCTTGGTAAAAAGGAGGAATCTTACAAGAATCTCAGATAAACTTAGTTTTTCTGCTGCTTTAACTAATAGGAGAGGTGGCTTCATTTTCTTCTTCTAGCGCTCCGTCTTCATGTCTTTGTTTGATACCGGCTTGAGTGTCAAGACAACACCCCCTCATGGAGTCACAAACGGGAATAAAGATTACACAAATTGAACGTTTGTCGTAATCTTTGATCTTTGAATTCCTTTCTCCGTTCCTTGTCTCATTATTTTTGTTCCTTGTCGAACCCGTAATTCCTCGCACCATTCCAGATTATAATCTTTGCAATTGGTGAAAATGTAATCTATATATAATTGCCGTAAATATTGCCGTTTGTGGCACCGTGGATGCCTAACACCGCAATCACACGCTGAATGTGGGAGCTGAATGTGGCTTGAATGTGGAAGTCATCGGCCCGATGCCTGAATTTTGCGCGTGACTAGAGTCCCTTTATACTGAGAGTCAAGACAATTCGGCTCATGGATGTCACAAACGGGAATAAAGATTACAGAAATCGAACGTTTTTCGTAATCTTTGATCGGCCCATTCTCGAATTCCTTTCTTCGTTCCTTCCCTCATTCCGTTTGTTCCTTGCCGAACCCGTAATTCCCCGGTTCATTCCAGATTATAATCTTTGCAATCGGTGAAACTGTAATCTTTATTCCCGTTTGTGACACTGTGAAGGCCTAAAATACGGGAACCAATCAGAAATGGATTCAAATTGTCTTGACTCTCAGTATAAAGGGACTCTACGCGTGACGCGCGAAATTCAGCAACGATTCTCAGCAACCATCGGACCAATTTTGAATTTGTCTGAACTATTTGAGTAGATTTAATACACATCTGGATGAAAATAACTGGAATTTGCTAAATTTCAGCCGTTGGGCGATGACTGTTGACTTCCACATTCAGCTGCTAAATTCAGCGGCTGATTGCGGCATGAAATACGGGAACCAATCAGAAATAGGTAGTTGGACACAGTGAGGGAGAGAGGTATCGAAAAATTGAAAAAAATGGGTAACGTAATTTATGGATGGTCCCTTAGTGTTTATCCGGTTTCATACCGTCCTGAATCGAGACGCCGCCTCCTTAAAAGAGGGGCAAGTTTTGATGTGCTGGACGTAAAAAATTAAAATGGAATATAGGCCCTTTTTTGATTTAAGTACTTTGCATACCGTGTTAAAAGTTGTTTCTCGATTTCCAAAATTCGGAAATTTTAAATTACGATTGTTTTGACGGGACACAAATCAATTTAAGGCGGCAGCCGATGATTACCCTCGGGGATATCCGGTGTGGCTTGCAGGTGACCACTTAAATAGTTCTGTGTATCTCATTTTATCGTGGTTATTTGTCTTCATCTTTCATCTATTACTTTTGTAATTTACAATTTGTAATTTACCAATGAACTACCTCCTTTGGTTTGAACAAAACTAAAAAATTCAATTTGAGTAGACATTTTGGTTAAAGAAAACAAATATTTAATTTAGGAAAAGGGAAAAACACATTCAAATAAATTCAATTCCCTCATATTTGAGGTCAGCGACTTTAGTTTCAGGCAAGAGAATATCACCGGATATTGTAAATACAATCACATAGGTGGCTGTTACGCCCTTGTCTTCTTCTGATTTCAAAGCAACCATCACCATGTCACCAGTGTCAGGAATGAATTTAAGACTAGAAAAGCCGTGCGTTGGCACAATTTCACCAATATAGGTTACCTGTAATAAAACAGGTATTTTCACAGTTACTGATGTGCGTACATGAAAAAAAAAATTCAATATATTTCTCATCAGAAAAGAGAGTTACTGCAAAGGAAAAAAATCTTTTTAGGCTAGCAGGGTAACAGGGAGGTCCAAAAAATTCAGAGACAAATAGAGACCGAGCACGCCCTATTCCGCCAATGTATTTTGAGTGAGGCATATCTAATTCTCGCGGATTCAACAAAACAACGGTCATCATTTTTCTGATTTCGCCTAAAGTTGACTGGTGCTAGTCGCATCTGGTGAGCTTTTGGCAATATGGCGATTTGTTTACATTCTTCCTTATCACTTGCAAAGCGGAAAATTTTCCAATTTTTCCTTTGAAACTCTCCGAATATGTCATAAAATGACTTTTTACCAAGTAAATAATTAATTCACCCCTTCTACTCAACATTTGTGATACTTTCGGTGGTTTCACTTCTTGCAGTGAGAAACAGATTCCTCGAGACAGCCTGGTCCTCAGATTGTTCAACTTCCATATACCATATGGATAATTATTTTGGCAATCGAAATGTTCTTTGACTGTAAATGGTGCGTAAATTTTTCAAGATAATTCTCTGTAAATAATTCTGTTTCCAAAATCCTATCCCGAAGCCTGATGTAATGCATTGAATCCGGAGCATTTCGACTGAAGAGTCGATATGTGTCTTTAAGGAGCTGTGTAAATGAAACGGTTGGATAAGCCTGTAAGCAGTACAATTTCTTTTGTGTGTGAAAAATAACTGAATGTCCAGAATTCTAAACATCTGACCGTATCTCAAGTACCTGAAGGAAATGTTGGTCAGGTCAGAGTTTGTGAATCCTTGGCAGCAGTTACTGAAATTCTCCTGCGTACTTAACAACTTTGCTCATTAAAGTTTGGTAAGTGAGAAATGTAAACCAACAATAAGTAGTGCGCGGTTTGAATCTTCGCCTGTTCTCGTCAAGAGGTAGATTTGACGCATTATGAAAAAGCTAAAAACTGCAAATAAGCTGTCACATTTCTTTCTTGAAAGATGCCTGTTCAAACTAAATTTAGTTTCTTTATTTCTGAATGATGAAAGAACCTTTAAGGGCCGAAATATCACGAATTTTGATCTATAAGTTGTAAGAGAGCACTCTGGTGAGATCCTCTTTCCTTTTTTCGAGTTACACATTTTCCAATTTTACAGGAAGTAGTATTAGTTGCATCCAGTATCACAATTTATATGTATTCAATGTGTTTCCTCATCGAAATGAGCGAAGAAAAAACATTTACTTTTATTTTCACCGAATTAATGAGAGTTTTACTGCCAACTGAGCTAGCAAATGTTTACGGTGAAGCTACTTTATTTGTTTCACGACTCCCAATTTTAGGAATTCTAATAGCGTATACATCATTTCTCATTTAATGCAAGGTTGAAATACTTTATGATGGTGGTGGAAGAGACAATTCTGGTAAAATTGAGAGAATAATCAGGAAGAAAAGTTCTTAAACAAATCTCAGGAACTCCATCAGATGATGGGCACTTCACCCTCCAAGGATTTTTACACTATGGAGTTATGGGCTAATACTGACAAGCATAATATGATGGATCTGAGCGGTCTCTTACTTACCTAACTTTGATGAGCGAAGGCCTTAAATAAGTAGAAGAATTGCATTAACTGCTGCCAAGGATTCACAAACTCTGACCTGACCAACATTTCTTTTAGGTACTTGAGATACAGTCAGATGTTTAGAATTCTGGACATTCAGTTATTTTCCACACACAAAAGAATTCGTACAGCTTGCGAGCTTATCCAAACGTTTCATTTACACGCCTCCTTAACAACAAATATCGACGCTTCGCAGCCATAACACTCCGCTTTCAACGCACTACATCAGGCTTAGAGATAGGATGTTGGAGACATCAAGCATTTGATCCACGATTAATACTTATCATAGTGAGCAGCTTATGACATAGACAGTAAATTTTTTTTCGTCAAATTTCAATACAGTGTATCTGTAAGACTGGCAGTGCTGCTGTGATCAGGTTCTTGACAGATCTCAAATAGCTAAAATATCTCTATCCTGCGACATGATATGGAGGTTAATAGATTGAGAATTTGATCACAAGGTATTGATACAGTCTAGAAAAAATTATACACCATTTAAAGTCAAAAGAAAGTTCGATAACTAAAATTATCCATTATGAAGTTGAACAATCTGCGGACCAGGCTCAGAGTCTCGAGGAATCTGCTTCTCACTACATAAAGTGAAACCACCGAAAGTATCACAAATGTTGATTAAAAGGGGCGAATTAATTTTTTACCTTCTAATAGGTCATTTTATGACAATTTGGAAGAGTTTCAAATGAAAAATTGGAAAATTTTCCGCTTTGCAATTGATTAGGAAGAATGTAAACAAGCCGCCATAATGCCAACAGCCGAGTAGCATCAGTCAACTTTAGGCGAAATCAGAAAATACATGACTGTTGTTCCGTTGGATCCCCGAGAATTAGATGTGCCTCACTGAAAACCCAACGTGCTCGGTCTCTTTGTCTCTGAAAAAATTAGTAAAAATGGTTTTTGTGTTTCTATAGGATAAAAAAGTGGCAAAAATATGAGATAATCCTGGTTTGTCAGGCAAGAATCACTGTATGATTTTGCATGGTATGACCCATTTTGTATTTTGGAGAAAACTTCGAAAAAACTTGAAATAAAATTAGAGAAAATTCATCATACCATGATGCTGGAGAAATCAGCATCAGTGGAGAGCAAAACATTAGTACCCATAAACTCATCAGTCTTATCATTGTAGCGCAGCCTGGAGCTTCTTCGTGGCAAAAAATACCATCGTTTATGAATAGCGCTCCAGGCACAAGACTCGTGAATCATGTAACCTGAAATTTTAGAAAATGCAATTACAAAAAACAAAAAATCAAGCTGAGAAAAAAAAGCTGAAAATAAGAATTAATTCAGTCCTTCTTCCATACGTGAGCAAGTCATTTAAATCTAAAGGAATCCAAAGAATACTGAAACACTGCACCCTCTCAGTAAAATAATTGATGTATTCTATTAATTAATATAATACTTTCGTATGAAATAATAAAAAAATGCCTTTAATTCGAGGAATAAACAACATTAAAAAAAAATCATACCGTCAGTTGGTCTAACATGAGCCGGTTTTTGACTTTGAGGCTTTGCATTTTTGCAGTAAATTTTTTTTTTCATGCAATCAATTTTTGTTGTAAATCAGTCCCACATAGAAGAGTAAGAATAGCCCATTGAAAAAATTTTCCAGCAAACTGGGTATTTTTTTTTTAAAAAAAATTGAGGTGGCTCATGTTACCTGCAAGGTGGGGTGACATGAGCCACCCTATTGTTTTTAATTTAAAGGCACATGTAAGCCTACTATAGGCTTACATGAGCCTCCCAAAAGTTTTTTTAAAAAAAAATTGAGTTACAAAATATTAAAAACCAGGCTAAAAACGTACAAAACTTTAATTTTCCGACAATTTACGTCTTTCAGGCGAACAAATACATTTAACATCTAAAACCTTGTATCTAACAGGAAATCATTTAACAATCAACAGCACTAAGTTACTTTAAAGGCACACCGACAAGACAAATGGGACCTAAAGTCAAGAGAGATCAGTCAAAGTTTCTTAAAAAGTATATATATAGTAGTATTTTGGGCTACGTTAGATTCACTTTTATTTATAGTAGTATATATGTAAGTATAAAATTAATATTGACTTTAATTTTAATTTTTGGAACTTTTTGGCTTTGTTTTCCCCGCAAAATGGTGTGGACTCAGCACCATTTCTCCACCTTGTTACATACAGTTCGGGCCACTTCTTAGTGTTTTTTTCTTTTTTTTTTCTTATATAAGTATATATAGTATACAAGTCTTAAAAAGCCGAACAGTAAATATGAAAGATATGTGAAGGAGTTGATTTATGCTCTAAAGGAATGCCAATTTTACTAAGAATGTATCATGAAAACCATTACTGTATAGATTGCTCCTGGAAGACTTGTGAAAATTGGGTGGCTCAAGTTACCTCCAACATTCCAAAATTTTGGTTTTTCCAAAATTTTGGTTTTTCCAAAAAAAAATCGGTCAAAAACTAAAATGTTCAAAATCCAATGCATGGGCATGAAAGTTGGAGGTATTTGTGAGGTTCGGCGACCGGCGAAATTATTCTGTGATTATCGATAGTCACTTTTCAAGGAGGTTAGTTTCAGAGGTAGAAAAAGGGGCAAAAAATTCTAAAAACTAAATAATTTATAAAAATTTCTTATCAATGGAAAAATGTGTCTCTATACCATTGAAATTCCGCCAAGACACGCCACTATCACATCATGTTGTTGTTTTCGTTGTTTACTTTCGCGACTGTGCTGCCACAGGCAAGAGAAAAAAAAATCCCCAAACGGCTCATGTTACCCCCGAGGCTCATGTTAGACCAACTGACGGTAGCTCCAAAGAGTGGATGCTTCCTGTAAAAGTGTAGTGTAAAAAAAATTACGAATATAGACAAGACTAAAACACAAAGAATTTCATTGACTTTTGCCCTTCAACCTTTTTATCTGCTATTCTTTCGCCCGAAAAAGGCATTTCTTGCGGCAATTAACGGCTATAGGTATGCAGTGAAATTCTTTTGATTGGAATAAATTCAGTTGACGTGACCCCTTAAGTCAACTGAAGGGAGGGGCAGGAGGGGGGGGGGGGTGTCTTCAGTTCAAATTTTCGATATAGATGAAAATATAGATGAAGAATGATATGAAAGAAGATGACAAGAAAAGATGAAAAACTGTAGAATAACTACAAAATATACATGGAAAAATATTTTCTATTGAGTTGGAGATAAAGTTGAGGGTAACAGAGTCTTCTGGAAAATCCCTAAACATCGGATCAAGCTGACACCGCACATACGGGAGAGGGGGGGGGATTTTTTGGCACCAGGAGGCAAAACCAAAATTCGGCCCTGCATAATAGCTGTGTCAAAAGTAAGAGGCTCAGAAATCATACGAATAGTGCTAATATTTTGGCTTGCTTGATATGCAGGCTAACATTTTAGGGTGCAGTTAAAGCAGCTTTCTTTTTTGGTAATGATGAGTTATTAGCTGTACTATAACTAGCTGTGTTTCACTTCTCCTGCTGGTGAGACTGTCTTAATCCACTGTGGATCATAGTTTTCAAGTATTCCTTCTGATGTGGTCCATTCCTTGCCCTTTCCTAAAAGGAAAATAAAAAAGTGAAAAATCACGTATGAAACTTCAACTGAAAACTTTTCAGAGCACCCAAGGGTGGAAAAAAAAGAGAAGGCAATGGTACCTGGAAATTCTACTTGTAAGGCACGTCGCAACCGAATGTAATTCTCTCTCCAATTGAAGTGTTTCACTTCTCCTGCTGGTGAGACTGTCTTAATCCACTGTGGATCATAGTTTTCAAGTATTCCTTCTGATGTGGTCCATTCCTTGCCCATTCCTCCAACATACAATGTTTCATCCTTTGCAGTTGCCCATTCTGCCTTGAAACCTTAAATTTTAGAATCCATGATAAAAAATTGTTCAATGAAACTTAAATTGACTTCAGTTTAAAATTAAAAATTACCTCTGATACTAACGTGAAATATTGATACTATTACCATGCCAATGAATTTCTATTAAATATTTTCCATATAATCTGGTCTTGACTGAAATTTTCATGAATTGAATTGTATTCAAATGCTCAAATTCATACCTTTCCTAGTATTGTATTTGATGTTTTCGTGATGATACTGAAGACCCAGATCAGACATGAATTCTGGAAATGATGATATCAGGCAGCTAAATATCCAGTGTACTTAATGCATCGCAAGAGAGTGGCATAAAAAGCTAACAAAATCTTCAAAGAGATCAATATCCGAACTTCCATGATTTTGGTAAATGAATACAAAGACGGGATGAACAATGGGAGTGTGGGCTGGACACGGAATGTTGGAGTCTAGCATTCTGAGCAATGCACATTCAACCTGCTGGTATCAGCTGACAGCTTATGCTGAACTTTAGGGAAAAAACTATCATTAAAGATAGTCAAAATTGGTCAACATGAATCAATCTGCAGCCACCTAACAGTGTTTAATGTAATGCTAGTCATAGAGAGGAATTCGTTAATGATAGAGCGTGAAATAATAAGAGGAGCGCTGGAGGACATACGCGAGGTGTGTATTCACTTATTCAGAATAAATGACAAGCCTTGTAGGCTGCCACACCTGGCTGGGGCTAGACTCCCTTGCCTAACATGCTGCCAACTTAGGAATAACAGATATAGCAGTTAATGTATTTGTATGGTGCTTACTGCTGTTTTAACAGATTATGTGGGCATTAATGATTTGTATGGTTGGCCTTGTCTCTGGGTTGGCCGTTTGTGCCTAAAAGGAAAAAAATCCCTGTGAGAGAATTATTTCCCGTGTAGGATTTTTTTCCCTTCACGAGCGGGATTTTGTCCCATGTGTGGGAATTTTTTTCTTTGTGTGTGATTTTTTTTTCTTGAGTGTGATTTTTTTTCTTGCGTGTGATGTTTTTTCTTGTGTGATTTTTTTTTTCATGGGTTTGCCAAATTTTGCAAATAAAAAAAGAGCCGTGAACTGCGATCCATATATCTCAAATAATCGATTATTCGACCGGGCTCGATCTGATCGACACCGGAGTTGACGAATACCTCGGCAATTTTGGTGCCATTTCACAATTTGGGCAACAACATTGCCCATTTCATGAAATGAGCAAAAATCTGCCCAATTCATGAACTGGGCAATTACACGATCTGTGCGTAACAGATATATCTCAAATAATCGATTAATCGATCGGGCTCGATCTGATCGACACCGGAGTTGACGAATACCTCGTCTACCTACAGCATTGCCGCGTATAATTGTTAATTTCATAGAACACGGCCAACCATAGTATGGCCGTTCCCGTCGCATTCATGCGTGCCAACAGGTCCATTTCTACAGCCCTCCGGCCCCCCACTCAGGCACGTATACATATACAATTATACGCGACAAAATCTGCGACACGGAAGCTCCGAAATGCGTCCAAATAGAGTTAAAATTTCAAAAATTTTCATAATCTTTTTGAATGCATATATGTATACGTGCCTGGTTGGGGGGCCGGAGGGCTGTAGAAATGGACCTGTTGGCATGCATGAATGTGACGGGAACGGCCATACTATGGTTGGCCGTGTTCTATGAAATTAACAATTATACGCGGCAACGCTGTAGGTAGACGAGGTATTCGTCAACTCCGGTGTCGATCAGATCGAGCCCGATCGATTAATCGATTATTTGAGATATATCTGTTACGCACAGGTCGTGTAATTGCCCAGTTCATGAATTGGGCAGATTTTTGCTCATTTCATGAAATGGGCAATGTTGTTGCCCAAATTGTGAAATGGCACCAAAATTGCCCATTTCATGAATTGGGGCGGGAAAAAATCGCCCAATTCACGCATTGGGCAAATAATGAAAAAAACGCTCTTACTCAATTTGTGTAATTGCCCAATTCGTGAACTGGGACATGAAAATATTGAAAGTAAGTATTGGAAAAAGTAGAAAGTAGGAAATGATATCATGCTAATGTAACTCACCTAATTGTTATTGGCGCAGGTCCTTTGCGGGTGGCAAGCGGAATTGCACTGCACTTTATTCTTGAAGCAACGGCACTGTAAGGTGCGACACATAGATTTTTTGCAGGAGCACCGCTGGTACCCCTGTCCACTTCCGACGGACATTTTCCGCACCAATTCCCGAACACTGAAACAATCTTGCGGCACATCCTCCACCTTCAGACCTTTATATTTCACAACTTCAAAAGCATTTCGCGCTAATCGTGTAGAAATAATTCCACATTTACTACCGATCTGGAACAAGCCATTCTCCTCCTTCATCACGATCCCAATAATATTGGCTGGATCGCCGCGACTTCGGTCAAATTCGGAGACGGGGACGGTAACGCAATCCCCAACTTTGACTCTGGCTAACTTCTTTTCCGCACGTGTCAGCATTTTCTGTGCCTGCGTTTTTAAACTTTCGCTCGCTTTTTGACGAAGCGTTACTGCAGGATGAGCCTTTGATGCCTCTGAGGTCGTTGGAATGTTAGGCTGAGACTCTGCTGTTGTTCTGTCACTGGGTTGAATGTCGCACGCCGACATTTGATCGAGGTCGATTTGAGATTGGGGTCAAATGTCGGCGTGCGACATTCAACCCAGTGACAGAACAACAGCAGAGTCTCAGCCTAACATTCCAACGACCTCAGAGGCATCAAAGGCTCATCCTGCAGTAACGCTTCGTCAAAAAGCGAGCGAAAGTTTAAAAACGCAGGCACAGAAAATGCTGACACGTGCGGAAAAGAAGTTAGCCAGAGTCAAAGTTGGGGATTGCGTTACCGTCCCCGTCTCCGAATTTGACCGAAGTCGCGGCGATCCAGCCAATATTATTGGGATCGTGATGAAGGAGGAGAATGGCTTGTTCCAGATCGGTAGTAAATGTGGAATTATTTCTACACGATTAGCGCGAAATGCTTTTGAAGTTGTGAAATATAAAGGTCTGAAGGTGGAGGATGTGCCGCAAGATTGTTTCAGTGTTCGGGAATTGGTGCGGAAAATGTCCGTCGGAAGTGGACAGGGGTACCAGCGGTGCTCCTGCAAAAAATCTATGTGTCGCACCTTACAGTGCCGTTGCTTCAAGAATAAAGTGCAGTGCAATTCCGCTTGCCACCCGCAAAGGACCTGCGCCAATAACAATTAGGTGAGTTACATTAGCATGATATCATTTCCTACTTTCTACTTTTTCCAATACTTACTTTCAATATTTTCATGTCCCAGTTCACGAATTGGGCAATTACACAAATTGAGTAAGAGCGTTTTTTTCATTATTTGCCCAATGCGTGAATTGGGCGATTTTTTCCCGCCCCAATTCATGAAATGGGCAATTTTGGTGCCATTTCACAATTTGGGCAACAACATTGCCCATTTCATGAAATGAGCAAAAATCTGCCCAATTCATGAACTGGGCAATTACACGATCTGTGCGTAACATATCGATCACAGTTCACGGCTCTTTTTTATTTGCAAAATTTGGCAAACCCATGAAATCTGACTAAGGCAGAAAAAAGTAAGGACACGAAAAATTCTCTCACGCAAGAAAAAAAATCACACACAAGAAAAAAAAACACAAGAAAAAAAAATCACACACAAAAAAAAAATCACACTTAAGAAAAAAGCAAACAAGAAAAAAAAATTACACACAAAAAAAATCACACACAAGAAAAAAAAAATCACACAAGAAAAAAACATCACACGCAAGGAAAAAAATTCCCACACATGGGACAAAAGCCCGCTCGTGAAGGGAAGAAAATCCCACACGGGAGATAATTCTTTCACAGGGACTTTTTTCCTTTTAGGCACTAACGGCCCACCATAGATTTGGGTATTGTTCATGTATAAAACTATAAATAGATCATTAGCCAAAGTCAAAAAGTGTATATCTCTGATTGTGACATTGTGAAATACCCTTTGAATTTGATCTTTTCAAAAGGAAAATATCAAATGTTCTTCTTGCAATTTACTGTCAATATTCTTCACCCATTCAAACATATGCCCAGAAAATTTGAACGAGACATTATAGTTGGTTTTCTCTTAAAAAATAGAGCGTAATCAGAGATTTCAAAATATTGCAATACAGATATGTGCAGCTAAATGTGAACATTATGTTTCCTTAGAGTTTCTTCACTGACATCCCCTAAAGAGCATTACTACTAGAAGGAAATGCTACAAAAATTCCTACCTTTCATTGATTTACCGTTTCCATCTGGAAGGAGAACCCTGGGGTATACCTTGTTGTGAACCGTGTCAATTTCATAAATAATACCGGTTCTGTCATCAACTGATAGCAGCCTTCCATCGAAGACAACCAGTTCAGACAGTTCCATGCCTCGCCCATTCAGAGAATATCCTGATGACAGCACAACTGGGTCACCGTTATCCCACTCCACACTTGCACGCTTATCTGTAGGATTATATGTTAAGTATCCTTTCTTAAGGTAACTTATCCATTTATTACCTTTCTTACTATTTTCATCTAGATCACTAATTATAGCAATTTTATATTTAATACCATGTGATACTATGAAAGGTGCAGAGAGGGGATATGTTCGATTGTAGACACTGCCACTAAAGATACTCTTGGCAGTGGGGAGAGCGACATCTTCTAAATTTTTAATAATTGTCCGACCATAAGTGGGTGAGTGAAAAGTCCAATAAAGAAGTAGAAGTAAAATTATAATACCTAAAAAAGAGAAGAAAAAACATGTTTGAGGCTGTACCCTAAACGTTGAGTTACCAATCTTATAAACTGTGGAGGCACGAATAGTTTGTTTTATATCTCTGGGTAACATTCTGCAATGATTTTAAGAGAGGGGATCATAATACTTTGGAGTAGTAGTGTTTAAGGAATTTTGAGGTCCAAAAGGGATGTCTCTTTTCGGAGAAGTAGAGAAATATACTAAGTTCTGTTTCTGAGGAAAATCTTAGAGGAATTAACTGGTTGCAGTGAATTATACAATTGTTCTCCAGGGTAAAAAACTGTTTCATCGTTGTTAAAATCGCCATCGTGGCTAACTTAAACTACTAAAGTCACTGGTGCCCATTTTCAATGAGAGCACTTCATCGTATTGCGGTAGATAACAATATTTTTCACCTATTGAACAGTTGAACAGTATCACCAATCACCACACACGTTCACACACGTTTATTCTAACGTTGATAAGCTTTTAAGCCGACTGCACACACACAGCAAGTAGGGCCCTCCTGCAAGTCTGTCAGTGATGTGACCGACCAACGACCATAGTCAGAGACAAGAGACCCTCCACTAGTATCTTGGCCATTGTGGAAGCTTTTACTTTCGGGACTTCAGCATTCTACTGTTGACTTACCTACATGGTTGATGTTTAACAACGTGTTGGCAGTTTCGTTTTGCAAACAAGTCGAAAATGGCCGAAGTTTGCGAGACTTGTTTGGCTCATGACGTCACCTGAAGCTCATCATCGACCATGTAGGTAGGTCAACAGCCGAAATGGAGGTGATGACATGACTGTTGCTCCCTAATAATTGTCCATAAGGAACTGTTGAATCCCCGAAAGAAAAATCTTCCACCTGTCGTTAGGAGGCCAGTGGAGGGTCTCTTGTCTCTGACCATAGTCTACAGTAACAGCATAGAGTACATAGAGTCGTAATGTAATTGGGAGAGCTGGCGCCACTTTTAAGCATTTTCCATGTCCCGAATTCCGAGACTCCTGTGTGCAGAGATGGAAAATTTCATGAAATTTATTCGAGTGAAATTTCACGCGTGAAATTTCATGAAATTTCATGAAATTTCACGAAATTTCATGAAATTTATTGAAACTTTTGAGGATACATTCAAGAGGCCAAGAAACGCCTAGAAACGGTGATTCTCGATATTGAGATTTTTCAGCCCCCCCTGACCTAACCTAACCTCACCACCCACTCTTCCAGCAGCTCAGTTTTTTATCACGAAGATTTCGGTGTCATGTCAGATGTCACTTATGTAAGTCATGGGTCCTTAATTTTCGTAAGTAATGCATCATTGACACTTGAGTGCCTCCGCTCCACCACAAGAACAATTTCCTCCACGCATCGGCATGAAAATACTAGTTTTTTTATGAGGGGGGGGGGGGGACTTTTATTTGAGAAACGTTGGAGAAATTGATGCTAAAAATTGTAATGCTAAAAAACGGCACTTTTAGTGGTATATTTCTGAACCAACTTAATGTCCTACATATTTAACAATTATACTATAAAGATTATTCTCAGCAGTGCCAAACTGCCAACATATATATTTTAGAGTCGGAAATCTCAGTTTCAAAAATGGATTGTTTTCAATCATCTTGAATTTTATCAAGTAATTCCAAACGTAAGTAACTTTAATTTTATTTGTAAAAACATTGCTAAACAAACATTGCTAAACATTTGCTAAAAAACACGCACACACCTATATCTTTACCTGTGGGAGTGGGTCCCTTTTTTATACCAAAATGAAGCCGAGCACGGCTTTTCGGCTTTTTCGCCATTATTCACATCTCTGAAAACATAAAAGTACTAAAGTAAAACGTTTCTAAAAGGGTGTGATGTTCTTATAATCTTGTCCACGGCCACGCGATTTGCTGGGTACATGTCTGTTTACATTTGGTTTGGAGGTTAGGTTAGGGCTAACTTTCTCTAAAACCCCCCTTGTGCCCCCTCCTTTGGGTGTAGCATCTCATTAGTGGGCCATATTCTGCTGCATCAGCAGGAGGATCATCTGAACCGTTTCCGAGGCTTAGTAACAATATTTCTTTGAAAAATCAACAAATTTCAATTTTTTTGAAATTTATTCGGGCCTTGTGAAATTTCATGAAATTTCACGTGAAATTTCATGAAATTTCAAAACGTGAAATTTCACTTTCCATCTCTGCCTGTGTGACGCCGGGTCACTTTTTCGATACATAATCGATTGTTTGCGATACACAGGTACCCGGTCTAGAGTCCCTTTATACCCAGAGTAACGACAACTCGATTATCAGCTGACTGGCAGCTGGCCATGGAGGCCGAAACTAGTGCACTCAAACGAACGATATTGGGGGATAAGGATCAGGAATCCTGTAGAGTCCCTTTATACCCAGAGTAACGACAACTCGATTATCAGCTGACTGGCAGCTGGCAGCTGGCCATGGAGGCCGAACCTAGTGCACTCAAACGAACGATATTGGGGGATAAGGATCAGGAATCCTGCGATGTCTGTCACACAGAAACAACAACATCAACAAATTGATCAATTAAAAAGAAAATGAGATTGGTTTGTGAATAATTTCTTAATCTATTTTCATTTTGGACCGATGGCAATAACAATTTACTCTTGATAAACCACAATTAGGTAATATTTTCATTATTCTTGTTCACATACGAGGTACCGCCATCTTGGTGCACTAATTTCGGCCTCCATGAGCGAGAACCAATCAGAATTGGATTTTTTTTAGGCCACTTTCAGCCCAATCCTGGCCCAACCAAAAGTGAGTTGTCGTACCTCTGGGTTACTAAAGGGGACTCAACAGTAGTAGAGTGTCTGTCCTGAACTTTGCTCTCCCCCCCACCCCCACCCCCCACACCCCCAACAACACCCCACGACCGCCCCCCACACTAGAGTGTACCTTGTCCTGAAATCTTGAATAAATTCAAGCGAAAATTACTTCATGCTGGCATGCTGCTGAAGTGTCATTCAAGAACTTACATCTCAGTTTGTGAAGTATCAAAGCATCCAGAATGGAATCAAAGTCTTCCTTGCAGTTAGCTGATTTTGATTGGAGTTTTAAGGTAAACAAGCAGATCGGTTGCCTACTTCCTTGGCCTTTACCATTTTCAACTGTTCATCCCTAAAACTGTTAATTAACAGGAACCAGCTCAAAACTAGGGATGGTCGAATATTTGAATAATCGAATATTCGATATTCGAGCCATTGCTACCAAGATAATCGCATCACAATCGAGTATTGGTGAAACTATTCGATTATTATCCAATTAATATTAGAAGAGGCGAAACTGCGATTATTATCTATTACTTCCCCTCCAACAGTTCAAAATTTTGAGATTAGACCCTCTCTAGACGCTATTAGTGCCATCTCACAGAAAAGTGATATCTTTTGACTTTTTTGCATCGGTAGCATCAAAAAAGGTTGTGCAAATGTCATTGTATGGTTACAATTCGAGTTCATGGAAAATCCGTATGATGACGGATGACGTCGATACTAGTACCTAGCATCTATACCTTCATGCCCTTCAGTTAGGGATGTTGATACTGGAGGAAGTATCGACTCTAAGCTTCGATAGCGATATCGAGCATCGAGCTGAAGTATCGATACTCTTGCGGTATTGGTACCATGGATACTATTCCTAAATGATGCCGTAATTATTAGTGTGCCTATGTCTTTCGACCGTTTAATTCAGCCAGACTTATGCTTCTCTCAATACCGCCCTTATCCGCCTGCTTAGTCAGAGCCCTTCACTACTGTTATCGATCCGAGCTTTCAACTTTTTTAACGAAAGTAATCATCTTGAGAAACCTGATTACCCTGTAGTTTGTCACAGTGCATATTCAAGGTGAAACAGAAGAGAGAGAAGTTGTGATCAAAGAAAAAGAGGCCTTCTCCATGGCAAAATCAAATAAAGTACTGATATCATCGAAATTGGGGTTTGAGGAGCGACACTACATAGTAACGATACTGCTGAGTATCGATGCCAAGTATTGATGAGTATCGATACTTTGAAAGTATCGGTTTAATATCGACCACCCTACCTTAAGTCCAAGTAGTACTAATATGGTTTGAAAAAGTCCATTAAGTGGAAATACTTTACCCAAAGTGCATAAAACAGAGCCTTGTGCAAGCTAGCAATGACTGTAAAAGTGAAAAAAATTAAAAGAAATTCGAAACTGAGCAATTGTTGGAAATATCGAAGCTATTATGGCGCGTCGTCATAGGGATTCTCCATAATATCGAATTGGATCCAAACAATAACATTAGAATAACCTCTATCTTCTTCTTCTTCTTCTTCTACGATGGTTTATTGGCTTCATGCTCCGGTGTGGAGCCCACAGCCATCTATAGACACATTGTGGTAGGTAAGTGGTTAAAATGTTGAGGAGAGAATTAAGTGGGGGGATAGGGAGTAGATATGCAAAGGGGACTGAGGGGGTACCAACACCATCTTCACGCCACAAGACCCACTGTGGCGACTAAACCTATGGTAGACTGGGTCCTGGAAAACATACTAAGTGAACATTAGGTGTAAAGGTAGATTTGTAGGGTTTTGTAGGATTAGAGAGATAGATGGATGTACTTAAAGGGCGGGAATGGGAATAGCTAGGGGGGAGGAGAATTGGGTGATGAAGGGCTTGTTATCATTACGGGCTTTTATAAAGAGATATTATTCTGGTTTAAGAACTCGGTGATTATTTTATAGATAGAAGGGAGAGGGTTATGAAGAATGAACGAAATATTGAAGGGGGGGAAGTAATTAGCGTTAATTAAATTTTTAAAGAAGGCATCATGTTGTAGTAGGGGGCACTGAGAGAAGATATGGTTGAGGTCGCCAGTTAGTCCGCAATTGCACAGATCAGAAGCTCGTAAATTTATTCTGTGTAGATGGGAGGGATATAGACCGTGTCCTATTCTGGCTCTAATAAGATTTTTAATGTCTTTTCTATTCCAGTGAAATTTGGAGAACCAAGGGCGGGTAGAGAGATGCGGCATCAAAGTTTTGAGTCTTTGGCCTTTCCAAGTGCAGTCGTGCCATTCTTTTGCCCAATCTGAGAAACTCTGTTTTTTAATGAAGGGGATTAGTTGTTTGTAGTAGAGTTTTCCTTCAACCTTGTGAGCAAGTGGAAGAAGTTTTGTCAGTTGGTCAGCTCTTTCGTTACCTGGAATGCCTACATGGCTAGGGATCCAGAGTAAGGAGATATTGAGGTTCTGGAAGTTAAAAAGGGCTTTTTTAATGTCATATATAGTAGGATGAAGGTCGAAAGCCTGGTTGATTAGGTTGGTTAGTACACTATGTGAGTCTGTGCATATTAGAACATTGTAATAATTATGAAGAGTTATATGTTTGATAGCTTCACTAATAGCAAATGCCTCAGCATCAAAAATGGAAGAGTAAGTAGAGAGACTAAACACTTTGAAGAAGTCATTGACAACAAAGACTGAGGTTGTGTAGGTATCTGTTTTAGCTCCGTCAGTATAATAGTGTAAATAGTTAGGATACTTGAGATTCACATGCGCCAAGAATTCCGTTTGGATAATGTAGGGCATAATGGAGTTTTTATTTTTGATGTTTAGGAAATCCACATTAGGTTGGAAAAATTGGAAGGATGGGGACACTGATAAATTTGGAGGTTTTGAGAATTTTATTAAGTCTTTTTCAAATTTTTTTATAGCGTGCCAGCGGTAAAGGAATAAAGGATACTGTTTGTTTGACCACCAAGGGCTGTTAAGAACTGAAGATTCCAGCATTTTGGTGTCATTAATTATAGAGTTCTATTGAAAGCTCATGGCTTTGAGAAAGGTTTTGTCGGTGAGGTAGTTAAATCGGTATTGGATCGGAGGGATAGATGCTTCAGCATTTAAATTATTGGTAGGAGTAGAGGATAATGCGCTCAATACTTTACGGATACATTTATTTTGTATTTTATTTAACTGGTCCATCATAGAAAAGTTATTACAGTAAATAGGGAGACCAAAGTCTAGAATAGGTCTGATCATATTAAGGAATAAGAGC
The DNA here is from genome assembly GCF_918797505.1 of Bemisia tabaci. Lineage (NCBI taxonomy): Eukaryota > Metazoa > Arthropoda > Insecta > Hemiptera > Aleyrodidae > Bemisia > Bemisia tabaci. Next base: position 74,797,883 of record NC_092794.1, read on the forward strand.
CTTGAGATATTTTGATTAGCGCCCCAATTCGCTCCGAGTAAGAAGGACATGAAGTTCAGTTTAGACTCTACTTTACTTTTAATGTGACGAAGATGCTCTTGCCAATTCATTTTTTGATTATAGATTAAGCCCAAGTATCTTACAGACACTGACACTGGAAACTCGTAGTTTAGAAGTTGTATAGTTAGGTTTTTAGGAATTCTACGGTTAGTGAAAATTATAATTTTAATTTTATGAAACGACAGATCAAGGCCCAAATCGATAATTGTGTTATATACTTTAATGAAGTCAGAGGCTAATTTGTTTAGAGCTTCTTGGAGATTATGATTTAAAATGTATATAACCGCGTCATCCGCATATTCTGATATAGAAGAGAAGGACAAGATTTTATGAAGATCCATTGAATAGATCAGATATAGAAGCGGGCTCAGAATTCCTCCTTGTGTGAGGCCTTTTGGACTAATCCTAGGACCCCATGTTTTAAAGTTATAGCTTATTAATATTTTGTTATTGGATATAAGATTGAAAATGATTTTGGCCAGATCTTGATTAAGACCAATTTGAATAAGTTTTTTGTATAGAATAGAGTAATTTACATTGTTGTATGCATTTTTTATATCCAGAAAAATGGTTGGCATGAACATTTTTTCACCTATGGCCTTGTAGGCTTGGCAAGAAATGTTGAATAAGTTATGATAAATATTTTTACTTTTTCTAAAACCAAATTGGAATGGAGATAATTTATTATAGGATTCTACGAAAAGTTCAAGTCTTCCTAACAGAATTTTCTCAAATAACTTTCTCATGACTGACACGATTCCTAAAGGTCTGTAATCTGAGGCAGAGTTCGGGTTTACGTCTTTTTTTGATTGGGTAAATATTTTAATTTCTTTCCAGGATTCAGGAATGACTTTTGTGGAAAGTATTTCATTGAAAATTTGAAGAAGAATAAGTTGGGCTTTAGTAGAGGATTTTGTGATGAATTCGACCTCAACCATGTCTAGGCCAGGGCTTTTCTTTTTGATTTTGGATATGGCTAGTTTGAGCTCTTCAATAGAAAATTTTTCGAAGGAATCTCCGAAGGTTGTCTGTTCGGACCATTGAGGATAGAATGTGGAGTCTGGAGTAAGGGTATTTAAAAAGTCATCAACCCAGTCTTCTTTTGAATTAATAAAGGGTATTCGAGCCCTTTTTAGGAGTTTAACTTTTTCGAAGATAACTTTTGTGGGGGTATTATGGTTTAAGCTTTCCGTGAATAATTTCCATTGTTTTTTTTTGTTCTTTTTGATGAGCAGTTTGAATTCCGCGCATAGTCTTTTATATTCTAGGAAAAGCTCCATACTGGCGTTAGTTTTATATAATTTGGCTAAGAGGTCACGTTTATTTTTCAATCGTTGACACTGCTCGTCCCACCAAGGGATTTTTTTGAATTTTTTTTTCTTTTCTCTCAGTGACAAAGGGAGGCCGGGACTTTCTTTGGAGTCGATTAACTGGATTTCTTTTTCGATACTTAGAGAATGTGCTTTTAGACTTATGTTGATGAATTCTTCATAGGTATATAAAGGTTCAGTAAGGAGAGAATCCTGAATTTTACGAAAACTACTCCAGTCCTTAAGTCGGTGGCTAGGTGTGAACGGAGCCGCATTTAGAGAATTGGTAGAGGGGAGAAGGGGGGAATTTACCTGTCTGTTGAAAATGTATTGACATGGATAGTGATCACTGCCTCCAGTAGGTAGGGCTTCCCATTCAAGGGTTTGGGTCAAAACGTCTGAGATAAACGCAATATCGGTATAGCTAGGCTCTTGTGTCGGTGAGGTTTTCCTTGTGGGCTGAGGGCAGAGTGAGTTGATGTTAAAAAGTTCAAGATCTTCGGCTAGTTCCACCAAGGTATTGCCTTTGTTATCACTAAGTGGATAACCCCACATAGGATGTTTGGCATTGAAGTCGCCTCCCATAAACAGAGGTTTATTAGTTAGGTTGTTAGTTGATAGAAAATTAGTCAGGTCAGTTTTAGTGAATTGACTTTCAGGGTGGATGTAAATATTTAGGAAGAATAGATCTAAGTTGTTGTCCAGGTTTACTTTAAACGCCTGGGTTTCAATTCTTTTAGTAAGAAGATGTCTATTGTCCAAAGTGATTGTGTAAGAGGTGTACTTGGTTTTTATGAGCGAGACTAGGCCACCATAACCGTCATCACGGTCATCTCTGTAGCAGTTATAGCCTGGGAATTTTTTAATTATGTTTGGTTTTAACCAAGTTTCTGAAAGTAAGATAATGTCAGGGTCGTGATCTCGGATAATTAACCTAAGGTCGGTATCGTTCGAGAGTAAGGAGTGAATGTTCCACGTAAGGAGGGAAAAGTTAGGCGGTATAACTACCTGAAAAGTGTTAGGCATAAAATTTAAGAAATAACAGAGTAACAAAAAAGGGAATAAATGGGAGAAGTAAGAAGAATGCGTAGAACACAAATTGGAACAGTTTTATTGAACAGATAAAGTGAAATTAAAAAGTTTTAGTCTGAAAGTTAAGATCTGTTCTATTTCGGTTGCGTAGTATTGTGTATGGAAGGAGCTGGGTTGTCTGTATTTGTAGTGTTAGGAGGGGGAAGGCGTTGAGAAGATTTATTTGATTGTATGGAATTTTTATTGACTGGGCAGGTTAGTGAGGCTGGAGGGGTTTTTTGAGGTTTTTGGTTTGGTTTGTTAGGTTCTTGTACTGGGAGAGCATTATGTGAAGTGAGGTTTGAAAGTTGGTTTCTAGTGGAAGAAGAGGATTCGGTTGTAAGGACGGAAGTGGTAGAAGAAGAATTTTTGACATTGTTATTTGTTTTCGACGAGTTCGAGAGAGGTAGGGAAGATTGTGGTTGTGAGGGTTTCAAAGGGCTAGAGTTTGCCATCCTGGGACTGGGGGAAAGAGTATTCACCGACTCCCCAGTTACGCCTATATTTTTTTTGATCCATTCGGCAGAAGGGAGAGAGTCGTCAAAGGAGTGTTTTGATTTTTTCCTAGTGGGAGAGGGGGAGGCCACTACATCAGCATATGGTCTCCTCAGGTCATCCAAAGAATACCTATAATTATTAACTACATCCATAGGTTCAGCTAAGTTAGAGAAAGAATTATTTGCAGGAGGAAAATTAGCGGCTTGAACTACCTCAAGGGAAGTTCTTTCGTTATTCATTGAGTTCTTATGGATATTTTGAATGCGTTCGTTAATGTTTGAAGTTGAGGTTTCCGTTTGTTGTACATTGAAGATCTCTAATGCTACTGCGAAGGATTCGTTCCGTTGAGCCATTATTTCTTTAAAATTTTTTGTTTTATTAGTTCAGAGCATCCTGGGGAGAAAGTGAGGTGATTTTCGGAACAGTGGAAACATTTCACCGGGTTTGGACATATGTCTTGAGCTACATGAAAAGTAGCACATTTTTGACATCGTTTCTGGCTTTTACAAGTAAGGTTCCCGTTATACTCGGCACGATGACCATAATTTAGGCAGTTTAGGCATTTGGTTACATTGTAGATATAAGGAGTAACGTTACATTTAGCGTAAAAAATATAAAGGAAATCAGGCATGGTCGAACCTTGCCAAAGAATGTCTAGTTTAGAGGTTGGGATTAATGCATTATCCTCATTTTTCCTAAAAATTCTTCTAACGCTTATGATATTGTCATATTTTTCACTAAGAAATTCACCTATACTATCAATGTCTAACTCATGGTGTACATTATTCGCAATGATTCTTCGAGTGGTATATTTGAGAGGAATGTAGCAAGAAAAATGGTCATACGGAATGAGAGAGGTTTGCTTGTCCACAAGGTTGTTGGCATAGCTCTTAGAGATTAGTTCCACATGAATAATGTCTTTATTTACTCTGGAAATAGCTTTAATTCCTTCAACCTTATTTTTATAGAAAAGTTATCCAATTAAGGTTGGGTGCTTATTTCCTATACCTTCTTTTGCTATTGCTACGATGAAAGGAGCAGGAGAATTTGGCTGGTATCTCAGGCTAGATTTATCTTTGACAATGAATGCCTTTCTAGAGGAATCAAACGTACTAGAGCTATTCGCATTTATATGAGTGATAGAGGTAGTTTGTGGGTTAGGTAAAGACGTAGAGGTATTAGAGGGGTTTAAGCCAGGATCTCCAGGGGGTCCATGGAGTGTTCCCCCGTGGGATTCGGGGGCTGAATTTAAGTCATGCATGGTAGGACTTACATAAGAAGTTAGGTTAGGTTACCACAATGTGCCACAAATTCATCACAGAACTGAGAAATTAAGGAAAATAAACGAAAAAATGCCTTCAATGGCTAAACTAAAGATTACTTTGATGAAAGAAGCTAAGCAAAACTATTGAAGAGAGAGAAATTGTTCAAAGGCCTAAATAGTAGATTCCGAACAACGTGTATGTACTAAGGACTGTCGAGGAACTGAACCTCTATCTTTGCTACCAATGTGGAAAAATCAATATTTATCGCTTTTTTGTGACGTGGCACTAATAGCGTCCAGCGTCTGGAATGTTAACCTTGTAGTATTTGATATTGCAAGATTCGATTTCTCAAATAATCACAATCTGAAAGCTTCCAATAATCAACTTCAACATATGTTGATCCCTACTATAGCTGCGCAAGGCGGATAAAGAATGGTGGTCGCATTTCGTACCCTCTGGACGTCACACGGTATCGGGTACATGGGCCGGCCGAGGCCGGGGGAGCCGGCTCAACCTCGAATTGCATGGCAAAAACCGTACCCTCTTGACGTCACAGCGCTTCAAGATGGCAGCCAAAATCGAAATGCGACCACCATTCTTTATCCGCCTTGATAGCTGCGTTGTCGAAGTAAACTGTTGGGGACCGTTGGGCAACGGAATTATCCGATTCCAAACGCTCGGCATTGTTCGACTTCCGTTGGGATTGCCCGATGTCCTGGAATGTTTACCAAACGGAAGTCAACAAATCATCGGTCTCAGGAGGTAGTTGAGAGCTTTGAGCTAACCTCTAAATGATATTGTGCACGCGGTGTCACATTTAAAACACAACAGTTTTTAGTCAACAGAGACGACCGACATCGCGTTTCGTCTCCCAACGAGTAAGTAAACGGTCACATGATATCCGTAAGCGTTGAGCAGCCCAAAGCAAACGGAAAGTTTACTTCGACAACGCACCTTAAACAGCTAGGTACCAACCTTGAGATCATTCAAAATATTTAGCTTTTCATCGATTATGATCCTTTCCCTTAGATTTTGAGATGCAACCTAGAGCACTTTCCTTGTAGCATCAGTATCAATGAAGCTCTTGCATGCATCAGATATTTGCAATGTACGTGTTATTTCTCTCGTAAAATTTTGTGAGGAACTTGCTGTTGCTTCCGGTTTTCTTTCAACAAACACCAAAACTCAAGTGAAGGTCTCAAAGTTGAGGTCATAATGAAGGAACTACCCCACACTATCCTGAGAGTTCACCTGTCCATCTAGTCAGGCTTGAGTCTAATGTTCTGTAGAGATTCAGTCTTCAGCCTTGAAGGTCGGGTTACAAAAAATCCTAACAACTTCTCATTGACAACTGATTGGTACGCAGTCTGGAGCATCAATGTAGGGATGGACAAATATCGAATTCGAATGCGAATATACGAAACTTAACGAATGCGATTATTGTGAATATTTGAGAATTGGAATCTTGCAATTGCGAATAGTTCGGATGCAAATATTCGAATATTTTCGATTATTGCTTCGATTTTTGATTTTTTATGAACCATGAGAGATAAAATGACACTTTTGACACTTTTGAATGCGATTATTCGAATTTGCGATTTCGAATACTTCGGAAGCGAATATTCGAATGTGATGCGGTTATCTCGGTGTCGGTGATTCGAATATCGAATATTCGAATATCTAAATATTCGACCATCCCTAATCAATGATTCCTTTCTGCAGACTCTATGCCATGGCACCCTTGGCTACCTGAGCTTATTGGTTCCCAATTTTCCTGACCCAAGGCCCATAACCCTTCAGGAATGGCACAACAAAATAAATTTAATGCGAGTATCACTCAACTGCCCTTTGACCAAATTCTATGGATTCACACTTATTTTCATACTAAAATTTTACATTATTCACGGAGTCACATGAAGATAAAGCATTTGGATACTAGAATTTTAGAGCACTGAGCTTTTCAAGAGGAGAAACTTCACAATTTCCATTACCTATTTATCCTTATGTTAATAAAGTATGATGTATTTAGTAATAACTGCAGGAAGACTACTAAAAATACAAAAGATGAAAATTCTAAATTATTCTGAAGCTCTAAAATCTTTATTTGTTTACTACTCATATTACATTAATTTCATTCTCCTACAGGGTTCGTTTCATCTTACTTAAGTATGTACTACAGGTAGAAAAAAAAATAGTGTTCTGGATGGTCGGAGTCTAATGATTTTCCTCTAAAAATATTGTGTAAAGAACTAGACAACATACACACACAACACAACATACATATCAACGGCATAAGTCCGCAATTACATATCTCGTTTGCGGTGTCTGAAAATCTGAGCCTCTATCTTATTTTTTTAAAGGAGAACAAATTGACATCATTCTTTGAAGTTTCCGCAGAATTTTCTTTGCACAGAGATAAAAAATCACGGCAGTTTCAAAGAATTGCCGTTGAGTAGTTTTCTGTTCAAAAAATAAATATTATATATCAATTGTTACCATCAATGAAATCTGTTACCTTGTTTGAAATTTTAATTATGGCCTTTGTGATATTGATTTTGTGACCCTGACAATGAAGCGTTCGCTTCGAAAAGCTTCGGTCTAAGTTTTAAAAGTTAAGTTAATAAAAGAAATTTTATATTATTTCTAGCACTCGGCTACACTCCAAATTCCAAAAAATAAAGCATAAAATTCTTAGTTTTCAATGATCTTTTCAGTGATGTATCACAAGATAGGGGTTACTGTTTGAAAAAAAAGAGTTGCCCCCCCCCCCCGCCCCCTTCCTGAGGGAGGGGCAAAAATTTTGACCCCCCCCCCCCCCCCCTAAAAGATGGTCCCCTTTGAGATAGAAACATTTCCAAAGTTTCGTTTTTTGTATATTCAACCGTTGAAAAGTTACCGTGCGGGGGGGGGGGGGGGGGGGAGGAGTGTGTACGGATTTTTGGGACACCACCCTGTATTGCCAGGTGTGTCTGGTATTTGGTACGATTTCTTAAAAAAAAAAAAAAAGAGCGGTGTCCTTCGGTGTTCATGGATGGGAACGCATAAATGATAAGAATAAAAAGTTCTCACTTCTGGTTTTGTTGTTTTTGTCGTTTCTTATCAGAGACCCTTGCCCGTTGCAAATTCATCGGTGAAAATACTTTTCTCCTTTCTCTGTTACAGTACATTTTGGGGAGCAGCTCACTGTCAACTTTGGAGCTACCTTTTGTCAACCTTGTTTTTCACCTGACCAACGACAAGAAATCTGCTAGATCTGTAGCTTCTGATATGAAGTCAGTGTCTCTCGAATTGGACCAGCAAGAACTGAAGTTTTTAATTCTAAAATTGGATAACGCTAACCATGCTGTAAAAACCTCGTGATCTGTTGAAACTAATGAGACTTCCGATTCTTGGTAAATCTTATTGAAACAATAATCCTCTCGCATTATCGTGCATGTGAGTTTCTGATATATTAAGGCGCACAAGTCGATTTTTTTTTGCAAGCTTACTCCCATGTAACTTATACACAAGCTCCTACACACAGCTACTTTTCATTTCATATCTCTGCTCCTAATTTAACCCGATCATTGTAATTATCTTGTATTGGGAAAATCATGACAGATAAAATCTCGATGGAGGAATCCAAGAAAATGAAGGTCTTTGAAGAAAAGGATTCGGAAGACTTCTTAGAAGAGGAACCAAAACACATAGATCTGGGTGCGAGAAAAGACTTGAAAGACTTTTCATTGGAGGAATTAAAAGAGATGGGCGCCGACATGAGAAAGGACTTGGGAGTTTTGCAGCAAGCTAACAACAGGCGCCGAGATGTTATGAATGCATTACATGAATATAATGAGATTAAAGATGTTACACAAGCTGTGTTAGGTTGCTTAGCAAACATAGAGGGCGTGACTGTTAAAGAAATGCATAGAAGTTTTGATTTAGATGGTAATGATCTTTAATTTTTGTACAATCGCCAATAATTTTGCCGCTTGTCGAAAATCCTTTTGTTTGTTGATCACATAGGCATAAATTTTCTCTATTAAAGTTATTTGGGTTTTCCACGCAATGGAAAGTTTAGTCAATGACCAAACCTCCAACTTGGAGGACCAAAGTTTGATTACAGAGCCCATTATCACGTTACTTTGTCGTTATTATTTCCACGTTGCTTTCGCCATGGCTAAGAGCCCTGGCCGCCTTCCCTGTTCGTCAACAGGTAGAACTCCCCGACCTTTTAATTCGAAGAGGCAGTCTTCTATCCACCAACCTGAGGACGCATTCATTCCTCAAAGACACTATTATTATTCTCAGTATAGGGTGTTTTAGACCACCCGTACCAGGCCTTTTTCTCGGTTGTTTTAGGTCGTACGAAGTCGAGGACCGCGGGGTTGAATAGGGAATCGACCCCAAGGAATCCGAATTTCGTGGTCCCGAAACCCCCCCACCTTCCCCTTGGGGGGTAAAGGGGGGGTCACGATGCTAAAAGTCACGGTTCCCGACCGAATAGCGGATAAATCGCATCAGAATTGAAAAGCACGGAAAATTTTACGTGAAATTGACCCCTAAAAATCCAAAATCGGCAAATCTAAGGCCCAAAAATGATCCCCTGAAGAGGGGGGCAGTACCCCCCTCCACAATTTCTCTTTGGTCTCAAAATTGACGTAGATTCTCCAGAAAAAGTCGGTTTCCCAGGTAATTGACCCCCAGAAATCCACATTTCATGGTCCCGAAGCTCCTCTAGCCCCCCTTGGAGGGTAAACGGGGGGCCCAATTTTAAAAATCGGGGCTCCTTTCCGAATCGCAAATTTATTGCATCCAAATTGAGGAGCAGAACACATTTACATCTTAAGTGACCCCCAAGAGTTCTAATTGACCCCCCTGAACAGCAGAAAGTAACCTTCTGAGGAGGGGGGCTTCGCCCCCACCAAAAATTTCTCAAGATTCCTCTTTGGTCGCAAAATTGACGTCGATTCTCCAGAAAAAGACGGTTTCCCAGGTAATCGACCCCGAGGAGCTCAGGGACTATAAAATTCAGAGTCCTCGGGGTCGATTACCTGGGAAACCATCTTTTTCTGGAGAATCGACGTCAATTTTGCGACCAAAGAGGAATCTTGAGAAATTTTTGGAGGGGGCGAAGCCCTCCTCCTCAGAGGGTTACTTTCTGCTGTTCAGGGGGGTCAATTAGAACTCTTGGGGGTCACTTAAGATGTAAATGTGTTCTGCTCCTCAATTTGGATGCAATAAATTTGCGATTCGGAAAGGAGCCCCGATTTTTAAAATTGGGCCCCCCGTTTACCCTCCAAGGGGGGATGGAGGAGCTTCGGGACCATGAAATTTGGATTTTTCGGGGTCAATTTCGTGGGAAAAAATCTTTTTCTGGAGAATCTACGTCAATATTGAGACCAAAGAGAAATTATGGAGGGGGGTACTGCCCCCCTCTTCAGGGGATCATTTTTGGGCCTTAGATGTGCCGATTTTGGATTTTTAGGGGTCAATTTCACGTGAAATTTTCCGTGCTTTTCAATTCTGATGCGATTTATCCGCTGTTCGGTCGGGAACCGTGACTTTTAGCATCGTGACCCCCCTTTACCCCCCAAGGGAAAGGTGGGGGGGGTTTTGGGACCACGAAATTCGGATTCCTTGGGGTCGATTCCTTTTTCAACCCCGCGGTCCGCGACTTCGTACGACCTAATACAACCGAGGAAAAGGCCTGGTACTTGTGGTCTGAAACACCCTGTATAAGTAATGAAATATGAGGAAGGAGTAATCATATTGAAAAAAGTAATTGGCCAAGTTGCCTTAAACTGAATAAAAATTACTGTATGATTTTTTACTCAATGCAGTGCAATCGTGTAGATATATTGAATATCCTTCCAAATATCCAGACTCGTGTAAGAACTATGAAACTGGAAGTGTCTGGCCCTGCCATGAAAGGAACTAAGCAAGTTGTTCAAAAAGTAATTGCTGAAAGTTCCCTGTATTTTCTTAAAATAAAGGTTCTTTTTTTTCAATTATGTATTCGTTATTTTGATTTCTTTGGCTGAGGGGGTTTCCCTCTTTCCCTTTCTTAAAAGACCGATAATTCAGTTTCTTCCTTAGTCTTTTTTTTATTTTTATTCTTTCAAAAAAATTACCAAATATTTGTTTCAAAGAATTATTGAAAACTCAACAGTAATCGTTATTTGATCAATATCGATCGCTCTCCCCTCTTACATTAGCCCGGTAGCTTGGCCAAAAAAGTTCTCTGCAAAAACTGTGGATGTGAGTTTTTTTCAAAATCACTATAAGTCGCTGACATTTGCTTCAAATGGAGATGTTGCATGTGTAAGGGATTTGCGATTTGACCGTTGATTCTTATGTAAAAGTTTGCAAGAAACACGATGGTGCCACTGGTTTTCTCTGAAATCAACTCCCATGCTCAAACAAAAGCTCTCAAGTTGAGGCCAAAATGGAGGGATATCCCACCCTACCCTACGAGTCCATCTCTACATCAAGACAAACTCTCCATGCAAAGATAGGGAGTGAATACATTGACAGGGCTGCCACTTTATTTGGGGACTCCAAAACTGAAAACACGGCAACCCTGCTAATGTATTTGCTCCCAATTTTTGCACGGAGAGTTTGTCTTGATGTAGAGGTGGACTCTTAGGGTAGGGTGGGATATCCCCTCCATTTTGGCTTCACTTTGAGAGCTTTTGAGCTTGGGAGTTGATTTCAGAGAAAACCAGTGGCACCATCGTGTTTCTCGCGAACTTTTACATAAGAATCAATAGTCAAATCGCAAATCCCTCACACGTGCAACATCTCCATACAAAGTTATGAAGCTCATTTTTTAGAGGAGGTTTCTTTCTACAATTAATTCCTTGACCGAACCCTTTTTGCTGTATAGACATCCAAATTCACAGCTTTTAAAACTTCGAATGCTATTTTTTCAAACCTTATAAACGCCACACCGCTGTTTTTACATGTAAGGCTTCATATATGCACGGAAAAAATTAAATTGCTGATTTAACAATTCAATTGCCTGAAAAATGACTGCAATGCTTGAAAAAAAATGACTGCAATGCTTCAATGTAGATTTTACAACAAAAAAATGCTTCTCTAACCACCATTGTAAGCTAATTTAACCACGGGGGTGGTTCGAGTAGCATTTTTTTGTTGTAAAATCTACATTTTAACGTTGCAGTCACTTTTCTTTGCAATTGAATTGTTAAATCAGTGATTTAATTTTTTCCGTGTGTCCTATGTATCAACCCAGTTGATACTTACCCTGCTTTTTCTATACAGGGTGTAACAACTAAGTGGCGACAAACTTTCAGGGGTTGTTCTACGGCTCAAAACAAACAGAAACGTCTTTAACCGAAATCCTCTAAGATGCATGGTTCTCGAGTGATGGGGAGTTGAATTTTTGGAAAAAAAAAGAAATACCGTACATGTTCGGTTATGACGTCACAGTGGCTATCTCAACTGTCGGAACCCAAAAACAATCGGGGTTTTGTGTAGTACTCATCAAGCGCTTAAAGAAAAGATCTTTCGTTTTTTTTGTAAAATCCCTCAAAATGGAGTTATTGACCGCTACTAAAATACTGTATTTCAGTACGTCGCAAATAAAGAAGGTCAGGACGTACGGTAAAACCGTACTTTTTTTAGCCGTCAATAACTCCATTAGGAGGGATTTTACAACAAAATAAACGAAAGATTCTTTTTAAGCTCATGATGAGTACTTTACGAAACCATAATTGTTTTTGGGCTCCGACGATTAGAATAGCCACTGTGACGTCTTAACCGAAAACGTACGATTTTTTTTTTTTTTTTTTTTCAAAAATTGAACTCCCCGTAACTCGAGAACCACGTATCTTAGAGGATTTTGGTAAAATACTTTTCTGTCTGTCTTAAGCCATAGAACAACCCCTGAAAGTTTGTCGCCACTTAGTTGTTACACCCTGTATTATGTCAGTTAAAAACAAAAAAAGAAAAAAAAATTGACTTTCACTAAAAGATAAGTGCTTACAAGGTACCTAAGATACTTAATACTGAGAGTTAGGATAACACCTGACTGCGTCTCTGGTAGTTTGAGTGGCATAATTCTAGTAGTCATCCGTTTATTCTTGTTTTTCTTTTTTTTTTTTTTTCGACGAAAACGAAATATTTACTTTCCTTCTTTTCCATACCTCTGTATGTAATTAAGATGTCATAACATGTTTCAATTGTCTCATTTTCTTTGGCACTCTCTTATTTGAGATGATCATAAATGTTCAATTGCATTTTCTTGCACAGTCTGAAGTTGCCGATCAGTGTTTCCCAAGAGTAGCAACACATTGAGATAGAGTTTAGCAGTTATGATCCATGCCCATTTGTGTGTTGTCACCTCTGAAATTTTGTTTTTTTCCCGGCAAAATCGTTTTGCACAAAAATTTCAGTTCTTTTAGTTTACTATGTAAAGGAAATTCTATGAAACTTTATCTATATCCATTTCAAAATATTGGATGGTTTAAGCTGAAATTGGTAGAACATGGGCATCTTAGTTGTTCACATGTGTTATAAAAACGCAGATTGTATTTTCAGAAATTTCCCTGCTGCTGTGGGTTTGTTTTTAGCAATAATTAGGATATGTGGTGCTAGGGTCGGTTGGGGTAATTCCGGATGTGCATCATGAAGGTAGTAATATTGAGGTTAGGGAATTTTTGCGTTGGTATGTGCATATGTCATATTGTGCAGAGCAAGTCTAGCTAGGGTGTCTACAAGTCGGGAATTTCCGGAAAGCCCGGAAATAGTACTGATTTTTAAGGGCGGTCCGGAAGTACTGAAAAAGTAAGGAAATTCCGCAAGAAGGTCCGGAATTTTTCTAATTTTTTTGCCATTTTTGTCTCAATTCGAGCGAAATTCAAATTTTTGAAATTTGTTTAATTTTGTCAATAATTGGAGGTACTGAAAAAGTACTGAAAAAGTACTGAACTTTTCAGTTGAGGAGATACTGATTTTCTTGGGAATGTACTGAAAGAGTACTGTAAAAGTACTGATTTTTGTCAGCCTGCTTTAGTAGGCACCCCGCCAGTAAAGCTAGTTTTTGTTGAAAAAAAAGTTTGTCAAAATTTTTCAGTGAATTTTTTGTAGCGTCCGGAATTATCCCGTTGCATGTGGAATTACCCCACCCGCAATGGGGTAATTCTGAATGTGCATCATGGAGGTCGTAATATTGAGGTTAGGGAATTTTCGCGCCAGTATGCTGTTGCCAAAGTTCAGCTGGTCACCCCTGACTGATTTGGTTCTCATTTGTTGTTTGTTGACAAGTGATAACGGGAGTCACCGTGAAGGTGTGAAAGGAGAATCCAATTATAAAATAGTGTATTTCCTTCGGAAAATATACTAAATGTATAACTTCCCTCCATTGTGTTATAGGTAAGAGAAATCATCTTTCTATTCAACAACATTATCTCTATAAGTTGTTCTGTTTATGAATAACCAATATTGTCTGTTTTTCTAATGATCAATGAACCTCTGTCCAGATTGAGGTTAAACCGGAATCCCCCCATCGGAAAAACACCGGTGAGGTAATTTCATGTATTCAAGGTGTTTTTCCGATGAGGTAATTCCGGTTCAACCTCAATCTGGACAGAGGTTCATTGATCATTCGAAAAACAGACAATATTGGTTATTCAAAAACAGAACAACTTATAGAAATAATGGTTGTTGCATATAAAGATAATTTCTCTTACCTTCAACACTTTGGAGGGAAGTCTTGCGTTTCTTCTTTTACACCTTCACGGAAACTCCCGTCATCACTCGTCAACAAAAAAAAAAAAAAAAAACAAAAAAAAACAAGTAGCAAAAGCTACCTGCTGAGGGGGCGCCGCCCCCCCAGACCCCCCCTTTCAAATTATATATGTGAGACTTTGAGTATCATAGAAGTCGTGCGGCGACATGCCGAATGAAATGCCACAATTAAAATTATTGGATCAGATGATGAGCTGATAAAAGCCTTACCTAGTAATTTGGGAACATTTCTGACACAGTTTGGTTGCTTTAACTATCACTTTGATTTGCGAAATACAAATCGTTTTCACTTCGTATGTAGTTAAATTTGATTTTGACTGACTTAGTTTCTGATGGATTCAAACTCATAATATACATTTAGGTTCCAGGGAAAGAAAAATGGAGATGAGCTACACTTCACATGAATATAGATTGATTAAAAATAAATAATCCGAAGAAGTGATGGAATAAATGATAATTGTTTACTAAAGTAAATACTATACCTAGGATTCATAGGAATTTTAAATAAAATCCCACCCATCACTAAAATAACCCATATGTATATACTCGTGGTGCCTGCTCTCGGCTCGATTTCGCCGAATGGAATTCTTTATCATCGCGGTTGCCCTTGTTGCGTGCAGGAGGAAATGAAGGCGCGCTCGCAGTAGCGAGAAGCAGACGCGCCAGGTTGCTTGCGACGCGTGAATGTAGCTTAACCTCCACAGATTAACAAACCGTCGAGCAGCCACGCGAAAAGTCCTATACCTACATAGAGAAAAAAAAGGAGGTATTTGCATCTTGAGGTTTGTTTACCCTGTGACGTAGGTCTGTACAACCTGGCCAGCGAAATCCGAAATTCGAACTATGAAAAATTGACCATAATTTCCGATTTTCCGAGGTGTAAAATACGCAACTCAGCAGGAGAAAGAAAGAAAAATCGATTCGATATTTCTGGAGATAAATGTATGGATACGGACGATATATCAACGTTGAAATATCGATACAATATTTTGGTCTAAAATATCGATAGTCTGTGGCGCGGAGCGTCTTTGGGAGGGGAGGGAGGGGTGGGGGGGGGTTGGGCGCGTAGACGATAGAATATCGCACCCGAACTGAGCCTTAAGGCTCGAAACGCTGATCAATGTTCCCACAAAAATGACGCGGCGCAACGGCTGCAGCCACGCCGGAGCGTGACTGTAAGAGGAGGAAGGGGGGAGGGAGGGCCCCCTTCGGCCCTGAGCAGACCGACGAAAGTAATAAAAAGCGAGAGTAATAAAAACAAAAAACTCAAGTTTACACGTGCAGAGCTCGAGGCATTGGAGCCAAATTGGTCTGTTTGTTATTTAGGGATAGTGTCCTGGCCTAAGTTTATTTAAAAAACAATTAAATAAGAGGAAGGATTTCAACCCTGAAAAATGTCTCCGGGACCACGACAGCCCGATGTGACCCTGGGATCGTCAGTATTGGTGAGCACAGTTACAGAGATGGACCATTTTTTTTAGGGAGCAAACAAATCAAAATTTTGAGCCTTAAGTTGGTCGCAACCATATCCGGAAGTCGTTACAGTGACATTTTTGTGCAATATGCTTCTGTGGAAAGTGCAATACTTAATGAATACTTCTGACAAATCGTGTTTTTTCCGGTTTGCGCTTCAAACGTGATTTATTTGTGGAGTGTAATACGTGCCTTTTTGAATTGAAAAACTCGTCAGATGCATTAGATAATCGAGTACAGCATCTCTCTCTCATTTCTTAACGCAGGGGGCGGCAAATTTTGCATTTTTTTAAAATGTAGGTTTAAAAAAAAATCGGATTCAGAAAAAAAAAATTACAAACGAGAAAGCGTCTTTCGGTGACACAAGAGACAGCACTTTTAATTAGTCGAGTTAAGAGAGAAACTAAACACGCAATTTGGCATGGAGCGGTGCAGCAGTGATGATGAGGACTTGAGATAGAAAGGAGAAGCCCTCAGCGCGGCACACGGTGAATCGAGTCAATGAGAGAGGTCGGAAAAAATTTGGGAACTTAAAACGCTCATAACTCCGTTTATACAAGAATCTATTGTTCTGCAAGCTGTTCCACTGGTTTTCTCGTGATATTTTCTTCCAGTATCACCCCTTGAACTTTAAAATGTGACGAAATAAACATCAACATTTGCAGTTTTTGTCAAAAATTTCATGTCCGACCCCTCTAATTGACTCAATCCACTGTGCGGCGATCGGCGTGAAACGCATTGCGCCAAACACAGTGCGGTCAGCGCGGCGCGGCGGCGGAAGTTAAAATTATTAAACCACATTTATGTTTGTTCTTGCATAATTTTTACCTTCATTTCTTACAAATGGAAGGCCTTGTTCACACATATGTAGATAGGTTTACGGAACTTAACTTTCACGCAAAGTTCCGTGCGAACTTTTGCTAGTAGTGAGGGGCATAGTGTCCTTTCTTTTAATTTTTCTTGTTTTGCCGGTTGAAAATGCGGGTGTGATCCCTGTGAAACGTCCCGGGTTTCTTATTATATTTTATGTGTTTCTTTTTATTATTTGCATCCTTAGTCCCGTTTTAAGTTGTTTCTCTGTTACTGTTTCGGGCCGATTAAGTTGTTTTTTATTGATGTTTCGAAACGAATGAGAAGGGGGCGGCAAAATACAGGTGGCCCATAGGCAGCAAGTAGGTAAATCCGGCCCATGGGCGGCAAGTAGGTAAATCCGGCCCTGTTTTTTAAATGAATTTTGAGTCAAATTTACGTGAGAAATTGATTTACCAAGATTATTTTTCTTAATTAAAATTAACTTTCTTTTTAATACAGTTTTTACGTAAATACATTTGTTCGTAATTTCCAATACTTTTTACGAAATTTTTATGTTAATTTAATTGTTATGTAAATTTGACTTCCTTTTCCGACTTTTTTCTTTTTTCGCGTTTTTCTGTGACTTTTAACAATTTTAGACTTTCTTTCCTTACTCTAGTAAGGATCTAGTCGTCAGAATCTATCCTGAACGACAACTTACATTCATGGAAAATAAAGCTTTAAATGTTCCTGACCATTTTTTACCATCCAAACTCACTAGAACACATTGTACAGGTATATGAAAAATTTGAAGAGCATCGCTGTCAAAAGCTAAGTTCTCCTTCAATTTAGCTCTTTTTGTATGGTCTACAGGTAAGGACAAAACTAACTGTTTTTGCTAAACGCGTACTGTTTTTTATTCATAAAATTTGAAAGTCTCAATGAAAGCAAAGCTATGTCCAATCACAGCTATAAAGGTATTTTTATTTTGAGACTGCACATCCCAACTTCTCCCACTTTTTCAGCCGAACTATTTTTTTTTTTTGGGCTAGATTTTGGTTGGTGCAGTAATGCTGATGGTTATTTTTACGAGGGCTGTCCCAAAAGAAACCGGACTTTTGTCATAGAAGGCGAACCGAGCGTCGTAATGAAGTTTTCTTGGGCTTGTTTGAAAGCTGATAAGCTACTGAAGATGCTTGTTTTTACAGAATGCAAACATTGGTCTTGGTAAGGAAACTACACGCTTTGGAATAAAGGAAAGTCAAACTCGAGTTTGGATTTTTGTCTTTATTTCAAGAAAAATTTAGATACAACTTAAAAAAAAAACCAGGTTTTAAGTTAAAAACTTCGTTGCAATCTTATTCAAATGCTTAAAAATAAGGAAATCAACATTTTAAGCAGCTTACCAAGTCATCACCTATCCCCTTCAAAATACTCGCCAGCTTTGTCGATGCATTTTTGCCACCGTTTCTTCAATTGGGAGAAACACTGTTGGAAATCCTCAGGTTTGAATGATCGCAATTCCTTCAAGGTGTTCTCTTGAATTTCCGGAATGGTTTGAAAACGTCGACCTTTCAAGGTAGATTTAAGTCGTGAAGAAAAAATCACACGGAGCCAGGTCAGGTGAATAGAGGGGATGAGGGAGGACACTCATGGCATTCTTTGCACAAAATTCGCGAATTTGGAGGGATGCTTGGGCAGGTGCGTTATCATGATGCAGAAACCAGGAATTCTCTCTCCAAAGCTCGGGCCTTTTTCTGCGGACATTTTCGCGTAATCGTCTCAGAACACCATTGTAATATTCTCGGTTGACGGTTTCACCTTGAAGGAATTGCGATCATTCAAACCTGCGGATTTTCAACAGTGTTTCTCCCAATTGAAGAAACGGTGGCAAAAATGCATCGACAAAGCTGGCGAATATTTTGAAGGGGATAGGTGATGACTTGGTAAGCTGCTTAAAATGTTGATATTCTTATTTTTAAGCATTTGAATAAGAGAGCAACGAAGTTTTTAACTTAAAACCTGGTTTTTTTTTTAAGCTGTATCTAAATTTTTCTTGAAATAAAGACAAAAATCCAAACTCGAGTTTGACTTTCCTTTATTCCAAAGCGTGTAGTTTCCTTACCAAGACCAATGTTTGCATTCTGTAAAAACAAGCATCTTCAGTAGCTTATCAGCTTTCAAACAAGCCCAAGAAAACTTCATTACGACGCTCTGTTCGCCATCTATGACAAAAGTCCGGTTTCTTTTGGGACAGCCCTCGTAGAAGACTATGATGGTGAAACCTAAATTTTCCAGTGATATTTTATCAGCATAGTAAACTCAACCACGACTTCAATCATAAATAATTCCATTTAGCGAAATCAAGCTGAAAGGCACAAGTAAGGGTTCATGAAAGTTGAAGTCATAGCTCAACATTATAGGGTAGGTTCAAGTAACTTTTAACGTATTTTAGACTTTTTTTCTTACCGTAGACCCTGAAAAACCACTTAAATTCAAGGAAAATAAAGCCTTAAATGTTCATACCCATTTTTAAATGTCAGAACTCACTAGACCACATTATATTCATGATAAATTTGAAGAATATCGCTGTGAAAAGTTGAGTTTTCCGTAGATTTAGCACTTTCCGTATGGTCTTTAAGGTAATGACAAAAAGTGCTAAATTGAAGGAGAACTCAACTTTTGACAGCGATATTCTTTAAATTCATCATGAATATAATGTGGTCTAGTGAGTTCCGACAGTTAAAAAATGGTTATGAACATTGAAAACTTTTAGTTCGATGAATTGAAGTTGTCCCTTAGGGTCCATTAGCGCTAAGGAAAAAAATTCTAAAACTTGTTTGAACCAACCCTATAATATTCTCCACAGGATTCACTTTCAGACAGTAATAATTAATCAACATAAACATCAACCATTACTGATAAATCATCAAAGATCCTATTGGGCGAAATTCAGCCAAAAAGC
Source organism: Bemisia tabaci (assembly GCF_918797505.1). Classification (NCBI taxonomy): domain Eukaryota; kingdom Metazoa; phylum Arthropoda; class Insecta; order Hemiptera; family Aleyrodidae; genus Bemisia; species Bemisia tabaci. The sequence continues at coordinate 74,817,070 of NC_092794.1, forward strand.
ACCAGTTTGGAGTCTTGACATTTTGGCCACCATTGGTTGCTTATTTACGCTATTAAACTGTGACTCGATGATAAAGAATGCCATAGGGCGACATTCCGCCGAAAGGCACCTGTGTGGGTTCTTTACATTATGGTCACAGTTGATTGCTAAAAGCTACCAAACCATGGCTAAATGATCGGAAATTCCATTTGGCGACACATGTTAACACTCTTTGAACATCTGAGGTATGAGTTCTGGAAATTTTGGCTATACTTGGTTGCTAAACGCTACTTAACAGTAATTGTTCAACAGTGACTTGATGATAAAGAATGCCATAGGGCGACATTCCGCCGAAAGGCACCTGTGTGGGTTCTTTACATTATGGTCACAGTTGATTGCTAAACGCTACCAAACCATGGCTAAATGATCAGAAATTCCATTTGGCGACACATGTTAACACTCTTTGAACATCTGAGGTATGAGTTCTGGAAATTTTGGCTATACTTGGTTGCTAAACGCTACTTAACAGTAAATGTTCAACAGTGACTTGATGATAAAGAATGCCATAGGGCGACATTCCGCCGAAAGGCACCTGTGTGGGTTCTTTACATTATGGTCACAGTTGATTGCTAAAAGCTACCAAACCATGGCTAAATGATCGGAAATTCCATTTGGCGACACATGTTAACACTCTTTGAACATCTGAGGTATGAGTTCTGGAAATTTTGGCTATACTTGGTTGCTAAACGCTACTTAACAGTAATTGTTCAACAGTGACTTGATGATAAAGAATGCCATAGGGCGACATTCCGCCGAAAGGCACCTGTGTGGGTTCTTTACATTATGGTCACAGTTGATTGCTAAACGCTACCAAACCATGGCTAAATGATCAGAAATTCCATTTGGCGACACATGTTAACACTCTTTGTACATCTGAGGTATGAGTTCTGGAAATTTTGGCTATACTTGGTTGCTAAACGCTACTTAACAGTAAATGTTCAACAGTGACTTGATGATAAAGAATGCCATAGGGCGACATTCCGCCGAAAGGCACCTGTGTGGGTTCTTTACATTATGGTCACAGTTGATTGCTAAACGCTACCAAACCATGGCTAAATGATCAGAAATTCCATTTGGCATATTGCATGTGTGAGGAATTTGCGATTTGACTGTTGAATCTTGTGTAAAAAGTCACGAGAAACACGATGGTGCCACTGGTTTTCTCTGAAATCATCTCCCAAGCTCAAAAAAAAGCACTCAAGTTGAGGCCAAAATGGAGGGAATATCCCACCCTACCCTGAGAGTCAAAGCCTAGATCAAGACCTATTCTCCATGCAAAGATAGGGAGCTAATACTTTGACAGGGCTACCAATTTATCTGGGGACTCCAAAACTGAATACACGGCAACCCTGCTAATGTATTTGCTCCCTATCTTTGTATGGAGAGTTTGTCTTCATGTAGACGTGGACTCTCAGGGTAGGGTGGGATATCCCCTCCATTTTGGCCTCAACTTGAGAGGTTTTTTTGAGCATGGAAGATGATTTCAGAGAAAACCAGTGGCACCATTGTGTTCCTCGCGAACTTTTATACAAGAATCAACAGTCGAATTGCAAATTCCTCGCACATGTAACATCTCCATTGGGCCAAAATGCACCGATATCAATACCTCATATGTTACTTGGTTCCTCGAAAATTCTCCTCTTGGACTTAGCCTAAAAGTGTGGACACTTTTTAGCCTCCGGCGAAACCTAGAGTCTATACGGCTTCGCCGCACGACTAAAAACAAAAAAAAAAAAAACAAAAATGAGAACCAAATCACTCAGGGTGACAAGCTGATCGTTGGCAACAACAACGCGAAAATCCCCCAACCTCAATGACCTCCCGGATGCACATCCAGAACCACCCCATTGCTGGCGGGGTAGTTCCGGACGCTACAAAAAATTCACCAATAAATTTTGACAATTTTTTTCTCAACAAAAACTAGCTTGACTAGCTCTCCACAATATGAGGAACTGCCTGATCCAAAAAAATTTTGAATTCAATCAGTTTGACTGGTGGAAACCAAGGGTCAAAGTACAAATTAGGTTGCAAGGGTGAGAAGCGTCCGGATTCACCATAACCGGACAAGGGCAATAACTTCGGTATCCACCACACCTCATCCTGCTGGATGCAATAATATGCTTACCGAGAATTATTTAAAATCTAAAGGGAATAGTGTTCGAAACTCAGAGGGGCCGACGCGCCAAATGCGCCTACAAAATCAGTCATGGCGCCCCAAGAATGAAGATATCGCGCCAACGTGGCACGGTGGGCCAGATCGTGTCCGTAGCGGCGCTTCATTGATAACTCCCGCTAGATCAAGCATATCGTTCAAAACATGATGATTCCTAGGGTAATTTGATTCCCTCTTTCCAAATTTTGTGTAAAAAAAAAACGGAAAAAATGTCTAAATGTAGGTTTTGGACGTCGAAAGCTGAAGAAATTGCTCGATAAAAAAGAGGATCTTGTGCTCTTATAAAATGGGGGAAAAACACAATCATCGAACCGGAAAATGCAATCTTATCATCTAACCTTGTAATTCTATTGGAAGGAGAATATTTTCGGTTTTGCAGATCCGAAAAATATTGATTTTTAGCTGCAGGGCATGAGATCAAAGTTGCCCGAAAAATAAGCCTTAAAAAATGAATTTTTCAGAATATTGTAGACTGGGAAAGTGTCATTGCGGTTCGTTGCGCGGTTCTCTCTGGTATTTTTAGAAAGCACATGTCCTAGAGATACCATATACCAAAGCACAAACGGTACAAACCGACACAACCATATTTGTCGGATGCTTATTTGAGGCGACCTCTAATTTCCGCGAAAATCAGATGTAGAGGTTTTAAGGAACTACGTTACACAGTAAAGCGGCCAATGAAATATTTCAACACAAATTCATGTTTTAAGGGTTTTTAAGGTTTCTAATAGCATTTCTCGCTCTTTCGATACTTTAGGGTGGATGGAGGGGGAGGGGGAGGCCGACCAAAATCAGACAGTCAAAAATTTTTTATGGTTAACAATTTTCTTGAGCTCAGAAAATAATGATAATTTTTTTACATCCGTTCACGCATTCAGCCCAAATAGGACTGGTTTTAAACCAATTTGGCAATGAATAGGAAAATTCTACAGTCACATGGCACCTAAGTTTAGAGTGAGTTGACCGTTGCTGACACCAATATAACTGCTGAAATTTCAACTTCTCTGTTGAACTGTACTTTATGCAATCTTGCGTGCTTGAGGATGATATCTTCAAGGGAGAGGAGGATTCTATATCGAATTCTCTTAATTCGATCAAACATTAATATTGGTATGAAAATAACGCAATAACAAGAACCGACTCGTACACAGCTCAGGATACCGTTACTTACCTAAAACAACACATTATTTACAAGATGGCAATAACTTATAGGAGGGGTGTAACACTAAAATAGGCATAGTTGTATTTAAAGAAGTCAATATTTAGTTATCTGAGTGACTTCAATCATACGATATTACATTACTTTCAGTCTAACAATGAAATTGAAATTTCATCAGTTATATTGGTGTGAGCGACGGTCAACTCACTCTAAACTTACGTGCCATGTGACTGTAGAATTTTCCTATTCATTGCCAAATTGGTTTAAAACCAGTCCTATTTGGGCTGAATGCGTGAACGGATGTAAAAAAATTATCATTATTTACTGAGCTCAAGAAAATTGTTAACCATAAAAAATTTTTGACCGTCTGATTTTGGTCGGCCTCCCCCTCCCCCTCCTTCCACCCTAAAGTATCGAAAGAGCGAGAAATGCTATTAGAAACCTTAAAAACCCTTAAAACATGAATTTGTGTTAAAATGTTTCATTGGCCGCTTTATTGTGTAACATAGTTCCTTAAAACCTCTACATCTGATTTTCGCGGAAATTGGAGGTCGCCTCAAATAAGCATCCGACAAATATGGTTGTACCGGTTTGTACCGTTTGTGCTTTGGTATATGGTATCTCTAAGATATGTGCTTTCTAAAAATACCAGAGAGAACCGCGCAACGAACCGCAATGACACTTTCCCAGTCTACAATATTCTGAAAAATTCATTTTTTAAGGCTTATTTTTCGGGCAACTTTGATCTCATGCCCTGCAGCTAAAAATCAATATTTTTCGGATCTGCAAAAGCGAAAATACTTGTCATGCAATGGAGTTTACCAGTCAGATGCATATAATGGTTTGAGGTTCACGAGTGCTCTGTGAAATAAGCGAGTATACAACGCGCGCCTCAGGTTGCAGAAATCTGGGTTCATCACATTCCACATGCTGCATATCTATCTACGTGGAAACCGCAGATATAATGAATATTTTAGATATTCCCATGTAATTTCGTTATCAGTAGGTATCTGAGCATCGATTAAGATAGCTCTGATGTGGAAAAAAAATGTCGAAAAATTGCATTTCGCGCCGCTACGGACACGATCTGGCCCACAGTGCGTGGCCCCTAAAAATCGCCCTCCCCCCAACAAAATCCTGTTCTTCTCTTCGGTCCCATGGCTCCTAAAACTCATGCAACGGTGAGTTTTGAACACTGAAAAGGAGCTCTGGAGCAATGTTGTTGCAACAAGAGTATTTCAGGGAAACCTCTGGAGAACTAATAATGAATATAAAATAAGAAGAAAACATTAAAGTTTACTGTTTTTTGTTTTTCATTTTCTTTTTCTGTTTGAATTTTTTTGTAAATCTTCAGTCTTGTAATTATTAGCTACTTTCCAACAGGGGTGAAGACCTCGTAGTCTTGAACACTGAAGTAATAATCTCCCATAAGTGAGTTGAATGATGCATTTTCACCATCGTAACTATGAGGCAGATTAGAGTAGCTATCAACATTTGCATTACAGTTATCAGCAATTAAGAGATCTGCTCCAGCACCAAAAATTGGTCCAACTCTGAAACAGGAAAAATACAATTTAAAAAGTGACAACAATTGTAACGAAAAGTCTAATCATAAAAATTAATAAAACAGCGGCTCGAGGCCATAACTTTTTCTGTAAACTACCACCAAACATAAAGAAAAAAATCAAAGATGAGCCCCGAAGCCACAATGCCATGGTCAGGCAATATCTACTTGAGCAATGTTCCTGTTCCATCAACAACTTCATAAACGGGACAGGTTGAAATCATTGTCTGTATCTATATATTTATTCTTTTTTTTTGTTTTGAAAGTTTGACGCATTTGAAAAAACCATGTGCACAAAACAACAAGTAAAGCAATATTTTTTTTTTTTTTTTTTTTTTTGTTTTTGTTTTTTTTTTTTTTTTTTTTTTTTTTTTTTTTTTTTTTTTTTTTTTTTTATTAGCTTGGAAGAGGGAACACTTCCGGTACAAGTATTAATTATTATTATTATTATCATTATTATTATCATTTTTCATATTCACTGCTGTCACCAGCTTTGCTGGGTTGCTTTAAGCCCTCACACAGGGGCAAACAATGCTCCTAGGTATGAGGGCTGTTTGTGGTTTGGGTGGCCGGGTGGTGGTTATTTCACTCCCCCTTGGGGGGTGGCTCGTCACGGACTAGGATACCTGTTTTAGGAACCGAGGCAGGGTAGGTGTCTGGAGGACGCCTGCCTAAAGGTTTCTTTCCTGAGGTGGTAGGCGGTAGGGGTGTTTTTGGTGTAGGGGAACGTTCTAGGTGTATTCGCGCTGCTCCACCTAGCTTAAGACCTTCCGGAGGATTCTGGCAGTGCCTAACACAGCAGACTTCTGGGCCAATACTAGCGAATGTTTCCCAGGGATTTCGTTCTTCAGTTTAGTCCAGTCTTTAGAGACTGCTCCGGTAGCCCCTATCACAAAGGGTATGACTCGGGTTTTGGTCTTCCACATCCTGCTGATTTCGATCTCTAGGTCTTTATACTTTAGTTTCTTCTCAGCTTCCTTTTTTGTGATGTTCCTGTCTGCTGGGATAGAGACGTCAATCAGCAGACACGTTTGGCCTTTCCTACGTAGGATGATGTCCGGTCTGTTTGCCTCAACAGTTCTATCGGTTCTGATAGGGAAGTTCCACAGGATCGTTGTCTCTCCATCTCTGGTTGTTGCAGTGTTTTTCGGTTTGTGTTCATACCATTTATCTGCGTCGACTTCGATTCCATATTCTTTGCAGAGGCTGTAGTGAAGTTGGGTGCATACTCTGTCGTGTCTCTCGATATAGTCCTTTTGGGCTAGAATTGGGCAACCTGATGTTATGTGCTCAATGGTTTCTTCGGACTGGTGACAGATTCTGCATTTGCTATTCACATGTTTCTTGTGGATTTTCCTCTCTCGGTACCTTGTGTTTAAGGCTTGATCCTGTGCCGCTACAATTAGGCTCTCTGTTTCTGCTTTTAGTACACCTTTACTGAGCCAGATGGTAGAGAGATTACTCTCGATAGAGTCATTTTCTAGCATCAGTGGATACTGCCCGTGCATGATCTTTCCTTTCCATTTGGTTCTGATGCTTTCTGAGATTTTCTTTTTGATTTTTTGCTTCCTGCTGTTTATGGGGGCCACTTCAAAGTTTTCTCCGAGCTCGGCTTCAAACTTGTTTGCTTCTTTCGCAATGTGGTCTTTGTCTAGAGCAAGGTTGACGGCATATACGGCTTTGAGAAAAGGGTCTTCGTTTTTTTTTCCCTGGAGGTAGTACTTCGCATTGATGATGGAGGATAATGATCTGTTTCAGCGTAATGAGAGAGCCTTCTATCGAAGGATGAGAAACGCCGCGGATGTGAGAAACGCTCCCGAAGAAATCCCATCGAAAAATGACGGAACGCGATTTTGGCGATCCATCTGGTCAGAGGCCAAGGAGCATAATATCCTTGGATTGAGCAGGAAACAGTGCGTCATGCCCACATTACACATGAAGGTGAGGTTGAAATCACTAAGGAAGATGTGCGGAGAGCAACTTTGCATATTCATAACTGGAAGGCTCCGGGACCAGACAAAGTTCACAATTTCTGGCTGAAAAAGTTAGGTAACATGTGTGCATGCGCAGCTTTCAAGAAGCATTCAAGATATTATTACTCATCCTGACAAAATGCCGATATTTCTGACTGAAGGAGTGACGTTTGCGAAACATAAAGGAGGCGATTCGAAGGACCCATCTGAGTATAGACCGATTACATGTCTCTCCACGCTCTATAAAGTCATCACATCCATTGTAACCCGATTAATTGGGAGACATGTAGCTAAGTGGAAAATTTTGTGTGAAGAGCAGAAAGGGTGTCGCAAGGGAAGCTTCGGGTGCAAAGAGCTGTTAATAATTGATTCGGTTGTGCTCAAGCAGGCTGTAAAGGAACGTCGTAACTTACATGTGGGTTACATCGACTACAAAAAAGCTTTTGATTCAATGCCGCACAGCTGGCTAATTCACGTTTTAAATATCTACCGAGTCCATCCTGTCATTGTTCATTTCCTGAAGAGCATTTTGGCATCTTGGCGCACCAGAATCATAATACAAGGATCGGCGAGTGAATTGGAAACTGAGGTCATCCACATCCTGCGAGGTATTTTTCAAGGTGACAGTCTTAGTGCATTGTGGTTCTGTTTAGGCCTCAATCCCCTCTCAAATTGCATTCGAGAGATGAAGGTAGGGTTCCCTCTACGTCGGAACAGACAAGTACTCCACGTCATCAACCACCTAGCCTACTTGGATGATATTAAGATCTATGCATCCCAAAGAGACCACAGTTGCATCAACTTTTCAAGGTGATTGAAGAGGTCAGTGATGATATTGGCATGATGCTTGGAGTACCTAAATGCGCGACGCTCCATATAGAAAACGGCATTATAGTGCGAGAGGATGGTTTTGTGACCAATTCTGGTGACGTCATCAACAGCTTGACAATGGAGGATGCTTATAAATACCTTGGAATGTGGCAGAACTCTTCCATCCAGAAGGTGAGAGTCAAAGAGCACCTGGTTAACACCTTCGTTGATCGGCTGAGTGCGATACTTAAGACCTCTCTAAACTCAAAACATACGACCAAGGCAATCAACACCTTCGCCATTCCTGCGTTAGCGTACTCATTTGGCGTTGTCCCATGGTCTGACACGGAGCTTGAGGGGCTTAATAGGAAAGTCAGAACCTTGATGACCAAGTGGAATAAGCATCACCCAAGAGCCGTGAAGGAGAGAATACACATCCCCCGCAAACAGGGGGGAAGAGGTATCCTTGATGTGAAGGAGGTCTGCCACAGCCAAGTCCGTAACCTGCGAAATTACTTCCTCAGTAGAAACGACAGCACTTTGCACGCTGCAGTAAATGCCATAGATAAATCCTACACGCCTTTGCGCCTCGCTTGTCACGATCTGAATGAAGAACAACCCTCAGACCCAGTTGCTGGCCAGTTGGAGGCATGGGCCTCCAAGCCGCTGCGTGGACGCTTTTATCATTCAGTTGCGCAGGATCATGTTAGTGAAGGAAAGTCTTTCTTGTGGTTATCGAAAGGGCAGCTGTATCCAGAAACGGAAGGATTTGTTCTCGCAATACAAGACCAAGTGATCAGTACCAGGAATTACAAGAGATATATACTGAAGGAGAAGATCGAGAGCGATAAGTGTAGGAAGTGTAATGCTGCATCAGAGACAATAGATCACATTACATCTGGTTGCGCATTGCTTGCAGGGAAGGAATATACCGAGCGGCATAACAACATGGCTAAAATTATACATCTAGCGCTGGCCAACGATCGAGAACTATGTGATACTGCTGAACCCTACTACAAATATTGCCCAGCCACGGTCCTGGAGAATCAGCGCTTCCGGCTCTATTGGGATAACCCGATCCTAACCGATAAAACCATCATGGCAAACAGACCGGACATAGTGCTTGTTGATAAGCGAGATCGCGCCGCTTACATCATTGATATTAGCATCCCTAATAATCATAACTTGGAGCTGAATTATCAGGAAAAGATGGTAAAATATCTGCCCTTAGCTGCAGAAATGAAGCGATTATGGAACCTGAATATTGTTTGTATCAAGCCCCTGATAATGTCAGTAACGGGGATAGTTCCAAAAAGTTTAGTTCAACATCTTCGAGACCTCGGAATAAACAGTTACCTGCTTCATTCAATGCAGAAGTCCGTCGTTATAAGCACGTCAAGTATTGTCAGGTCGTTTCTTAATATCGAATAATTTTTTGATTTCACTGAAAATTTAATTTTTTTTAAATTTTTTTTTTAAATTTTACTTTAAAATAACGTTTACCCTTTTTTTTCAAGCAAGGTAGTATGTGTTACTGACTTTGGCCTGTGGCTCGTCAGTAATACTTGTGCCGGAAGTGTTCCCTCTTCTGAGTTACAAAAAAAAAAAAAAAAAAAAAAAAAAAAATAATAATCAGGGGTTATTATTATTATTGTTTATTATTATTATTGTTATTATTATTATTATTTTAATGAGTCAGTTCAGCCCTAAGCAGGACCAATCAGCACAGTTCAGCCGTTCCAGTGCAGTGGACCAGTCAAGACCCTTCTGTGCATTGGTGGGGGATTGTTTCAATGCAACGCATTTCTTACAGGAGGAGCCAAGAATCCGTCACTTGAGTACCCATCAAGTGAAGATCGAGCAGGGGAGCAGATCTCAAAAAGATGGGCAGTGAAAGACCTATGCAGATTGCTTTGACTTGGAGAGATTGGCCCTGACTGACTTGGTTAGAGTTTCTTTGTATCGTTTTGATACACTAAGCACATGGTGTATCTAAACAATTTCATTTTTTTTTCAACTCGATTACATTATCATTTTTTTCAACACACAAAACGCCATTTTGCATTAGACAGCTGATTCACCCGCTGATCAGGGTTTACACATTTTGTTGAATCAATAAGAAGACACATCCTCACTTATTAAAAGGCTTTGCATCAGCAAGTGTGCATTGTACCACTAACTATGAGAGGAGAGCCTAAATCGTATGTTTTAATAGAATACGATGTACCAAAAAACCATAGGAGGGTTGTATTTAAGGGAGAAACTTGAATTTAAAAAAACTTACTCAGGATGATAGCATATTGCAAAAGGTTTCTTGACAATATCATATTTTGTTGGTGGTAAATCTTGATTATTACTCAGACTGAACAAAAAGGCTTTCTCTGAGGGTATATAGTGACTACCTTTAGTGGACTTCCCCCACGGTACATCACTGAATCCGCCACAAACTTCTCCTCTATTACCCTGTAAAATAAAATAACAAGAGTTAAATGGTGTGTGAATAAAATATTTGTCAGTAAATTTTGACAGTTATTATTTTCAAGAGATTAGGGGAGGGTGCGGATTAACAACCAAAAAAAAAAACAGGCAAAAACCGCTGAAAGGTCGATAAAAATCAAGTTTTCCATATTGTTAAGACCAGCTTCTACAAAGGCTGTCCCAAAAGTTTCGCATCGGTACACCGTATACCTAAGCCAACAAAGAAAGCTAACGAGTTGCGGTTTGCGGGGTTCTTTAGATCAACTCATTAGCTACAAAACGAGCCCTTGTCGAGCTCATTTTGTCAAAAATTGACTAAGATAGGTACACTCAAAAAAAAGGAAATGTCGAAGTAGCATTAACCGCCATGTTGAAATGACATCACAGAAATTATGTTGATATAGGCTGCACTCCCCGTAACCCAACATGGTTTGACTTAATTCTACATTTGTCGTCATGTTGAACCAACATGACCGAGAATGCTTCTACCTGTCATGGTGAATCAACATGACGGTGATATTCGAGTAACATTACGCATGTTAATTCAACAAAATTCATGTACATTTAGCATTATGTCAGACTGAAACTGTATTACACATGTTGTTTTACCATTCCTTTGGTTGAAAGAACATTAACACTTGTTGAATTAGAATATGCAGTGTTATGTTACCATTTGCTTTCATATTGTTTCAGGAGTACCGTGGTGCTCTTGAAACATCATCTACGTACTGAAAAGGGGATGGCGTGTTCTCCTCCTCTCCCTCCTCCTCATCTCCCTCCTCCTCCTCCTCATCTCCCGCCCCCTTCCTCCATCCTTCCCCCTCCCCCTCCCTCCCCCCTCTCGCTCCATCCCCCCTCCCACCACCCACCTCCCCTCTCCCATCCCCATCCCCATCCCTCGTATTTTGCTCCTTGGGAGGCGCGGTTATAAGCTTTACGTATGTTAATCCCCTCCTCCTCCCCTCCTGACATCTCGGGAGATTTCAAGAAGTCATGGGCCGATTCCATAGGAGAATTTGAAAGTTTGCGGTCGCTGCTGGCTGTTGACCGTACGCCCAATCATTCATTGAGAGGGGATATTGAATTTCCATGGATGAGATTTTGAGCGTTCTGGAGCCACAGTCAAATATATACAGCACCGAACAGTTAACATAAGACATGTTGCAGAAGCTTCATGATTTCGTTTCATAAGCTAGACATCTAAGCCACCTGACTCGATAGTCTTGACACAAAGACAAGATTGTCTACTCACTGCGAGTAACGTTCAAATTAAAAAATAGCGTACCTATTTTTTATTCAGAGAACTGGTACTATTACTCTTTTCAAACCATTCGTTGGTACATTCTGAAAAAGTCTCTTAAGAAATACGTCCCAAAGTATTTACTTAAAAAAATTTCTGGATACCCAATTGATAAGGTAAAAACACAATTGAGACACTTTCGGAAACAAAATAAATCGACTCGAATAACGCTATTAACGCTCACCCTGAAAAAAAAATGGTAATATGGTAATAATACTTACACATGAAACAAAAAGAATTACTTTTCAGTTGATGATAGTTTATTATTCTTTTTTCAAAAACATTTTCGCTCGTGTGGTTAAGGCTCTTAAAATCCTACGTTTCTAAATACCTATTTGATTATATTTTTTATTTTCAATGTTTGATTTATTTATATTATTAATTATTATCATGATATAAAATAAGAATAAAAATGACAATCGTAAACACTGAAGAAAGTAAACACCGTTGTTGGAGGAGAAAAAAATAGGTAGTTTGTGATAAATTGTTGATTTTTATACGGTGCATAATGTAAATTCCTTTTCGTAAATAGTGAATGGAAAAAAGAAAAACCTAACAATCTAATGCGGTATGCATTTCACACAACTTAGACGGCAAAAAAATGAAAAAGTAATTCAGTGGGATATGGAAACACTGTAACCCGGTCTCCGGACATATAATTTGAATATGCGCGGTTTGGTCCCTCTGGTCCCCGGGCACGTTGATTGGTCTCTCTCTACTGGCTGTCGGCCAGTGGGGAGAGGGCAATTGGCATTGCCTGGGGAGTGGGGGGGCCCGGCCGCCATTCAGTTTTTTGCCATCTCCCAGAGATACCTCATGTAAGTTTTATCATCTTTTTGAAAGGGAGGGGCTTCGGCCCCATCTAGTGTTTTTTGTCTTTTATCATGTGCTTCAGGGTCCTTGCCCGCTATTTGAACTTTAAAAACCGACGTTCGTCCTTTACCTATCTGTTTTCATTCATCTATCTCGTCTGAGGCTTACGGGCCCCGGCTTCAACACTTAAAATTCGTCAACCGGAACCACATGCCCGGGTGGCTCGGTTGGTAGAACACTCCGCTTGTAATAGGTAGGTCCCGCGTTCAAATCCCGAAAAAGTCGGAAAAATTTGATAGGTCGGATGGGATGATTCTGGGTTGAGAGTAATATCGGAAGTATAACTACATTAAAAAACGATACAATTTTCATAAGAATAACGTAATTTATTTTAATTTGTAGCATTTGACGTACTCCTATATCAACATGATTGTCATGTTAAATCAACATGATTGTCATGTTAAATCAACATGATTGTCATGTTAAATCAACATGACAGCATGTTGAGTCAACGTGACGACTTCGTATGGCAACATGATAAGTCATGTTGATTTAACATGACGGCTATCATGTTTCTTCAACATTTTTGATTATGTTCCCGTAACATGCTGTAAGCTTGTACCCGTTTTTAAGACGCCCGTCATGCTGAATCAAGCTTGCTCAAGCTTAAAGTAACATTTTTTTTTTTTTTGAGTGTACCTACAGCGTTTTTTCGGGGACGTGTTGGGTGGACCCCTACCAGATTTTAGGACTTTTTTCTAAGGAAAACATAAGAGTTTACCAACACTATGTGCTTCCAAAGCAAACGGTTGATAGTGCGTATTATATCAGTGTGTTGATTCTCTTCGAACCCATTCGTACAAAACGCCCCGATATGAAGGAAACGTGGATCTTTCATTAGGACAACGCTCGTCCACACACGTCCATTCTCACGCGCGAATTTATGGAGTCAAAAGACATGGTGATCCTCCCCCCGCCCCCCCTACAGCCCGGATCTCGTGCCTTGCAATTTCTGGCTTTTTCCAGAATTAAAAAACGCTGTACGAGGGTACCAGGCTCAATTCAATTGCTGAAATTAAGGCCGCAGCTCAAGCTTTTCTTGGAACTCTCACTCCCGAATGATTTCGCAAAAACGATTTTGGTCAAATGGGAAGAACGCTTGCGTATCTGTGCGTCAAAGCTGGAGGAAAGTAGGTACTTTGAAAAAGAATGAAGAAGCTTAGAATTGTCAGATGAGGAGCCATAAAGTATGTAAACTTCATTAGAAATACTAATTCAGTTCATGTCTTAATACACGCATCTAATGTTTAAACTTTGTTTGTATGTTTCCCCCCCCCCCCTGAGAAAAGTTCTAAAATCGCACCCAACACGTCTCCGAAAAAACGCTGTATCTTGGTCAACTTTTGACGAAATGAGCTCAATAAGGGCTAATGAGTTGATCTAAAGAACCGCGCAAGCCGGAACTTGCTAGGTTTCTTTGTTGGCTTATACGGTGTAGGTACCGATGCGAAACTTTTGGGACAGCCTATGTAGGTGGCACAAAAACTTCCTCCAGTATAATTATAATTCTTACACACTCTTATAATGAACCATAAAATTAGAATGTCTATATGTTTAAATTGAAAGCTCAATTTTTGCATGCTCGCTAGTCACACGAAAAAATCGGTGAAAATCGCTGACAGGTCAACAGATTCTTCTCAATTTTTTCTAAGAAGCAAAATTCTGAAGAACGATCACTGCCGATAAACGAAGGGGGGGGGGGGGGGGTGTAGAGTCCCTTTATGCTGAGAGTCAAGACAATGCGAATCCATTTCTGATTGGTTAACCGGATTTTAGGCCTTCACAGTGTCACAACCGGGAATAAAGATTACATTTTCACCAATTGCAAAGATTATAATCTGGAATGGACCGAGGAATTTCGGGTTCGACAAGGAACAAACGGAATGAAAGAAGGAACGGAGAAAGGAATTTAAGAATGAGCCGATCAAAGATTACGAAAAACGCTCAATTTCTGTACCTAATCTTTATTCCCGTTTGTGACTCCATGAGGGGTGTTGTCTTGACTCTCAGTATAAAGGGACTCTGGGGGGGGGGGGGGTGTCAGGATGGGGCAGAATCAACATTGAGAAATCGTGATTTTGATTCATGGCTCAAACCCACATAGCACAGAATATTGATATAATACTACAATAGTACTGACACGTCAGTAGTGTCAGTATTTATATAATGCTGATGTATCCTGATTTAATATTATATCAAGACTATGCCAGTATTTATTAGTTACTGATTTGGAGCTGTCAAAATATTGTTACAGTATTGGCCGAAAAGGTTGATGTCATATGGAAATCAGGGTTATGACAAGGTCATCAGAATACTGCAGGACAATGTCTTGTCGATGTTGTGAGGCATCTTCAATTAAATATGTAATTGTATTGTAATGAGTAAATTGTTATTTCCATAGGTCCAAAATGAAAATAGATTAAGACATTATTCACAAACCAATCTCATTTTCATTTTAATTGATCAATTTGTTGATGTTGTTGTTTTTGTGTGACAGACATCGCAGGATTCCTGATCCTTATTCCTCAATATCGTTCGTTAGGGTGCACTCGTTTCGGCCTCCATGGCCAGCCAAGGCCGGCTGCCAGTCAGCTGATAATCGACTTGTCTTAACTCTGGGTATAAAGGGACTCTAACGAAAACAATAGAAAGCGCCACCTTCTTGCTGCTAGTAACTAGAGTACCTATATTAAGAGAGTATGGCCACTGGGCCCCATGGAGAGGCTTAGGACCCAAAAATGGCGGTGCTTTGTTTTGGTTTTTGTGGATGGGAGAGGGGTCATTGCCAACTTTTGACGGTTACCACCAACCGTACTTGCTGCCAACCTTACTACATTCAAGATAATTTTTCTCAAAAATTGCACACGATTAGCCTTAAAAATATGTAAAGATGTCGCAATGGTGCATTTGAGTAAATTTCTCGTTACGATAAGCAAAGAAAACTACATTTTAAGTCATTTTGCATTACATTAATTTATGGCGTCCGCCATTTTTGGGTCCTAATAGAGTCCCTTTATACTGAGAGTCAAGACAATGCGAATCCATTTCTGATTGGTTAACCGGATTTTAGGCCTTCACAGTGTCACAACCGGGAATAAAGATTACATTTTCACCAATTGCAAAGATTATAATCTGGAATGGACCGAGGAATTTCGGGTTCGACAAGGAACAAACGGAATGAAAGAAGGAACGGAGAAAGGAATTTAAGAATGAGCCGATCAAAGATTACGAAAAACGTTCAATTTCTGTACCTAATCTTTATTCCCGTTTGTGACTCCATGAGGGGTGTTGTCTTGACTCTCAGTATAAAGGGACTCTAGGTCCTAAGGGCTCCATTCAGCCTAAGATGGCTGAGCCAATCAGAGGTGGTAACCCCAGTGGCCATACTCTCTCAATATAGGTACTCTACTCGTAACCTGTCGTAACCCCGTGTATTTAAACAACAACAACAACAAACGTCAACAAACCTCGACGGGTTATAACGCGCTTGACGCGCTTTATTATCAATAATTATGTTTGTGCAGTTTTATTATAGTATATTTCTGTTCAGTACCTAGTAAAAAGGAACCGCGAAAGATGGAATCTGCCGGGATTCTAAATTCATTAACAATAAACATATTAGTTTCTAATAAGGATCTAAGTGTCAATTCTTGCGTTAGCTTTGATGATGTAATGTAAGTACCTAATTAGCTGTCTGATTTTGCCTAGTGTATACCTACGGAGTAATTCTGGAGATAGTATATGATGCATTATATAATGCATTTGAATTCCTAGGTTTCATCTGACTCAAAGCGTTTGCTGCTATTATCTAGGAGCGTACCGACTCATTTATCGGAGAATTGAGAGTTTCCTATCGGCCCCTCTGCAATTATAAGATTACACCAAGGATCCTTTAGGAACTTAATGGGCCTGTTGCAAACTTTTGCTAGAGCAAAAATAAGAGTTGTTTCTTATAGATAATGCCTCAAAAATCACGATGAGCGTATCGGCAAAGTCCGAAATGCACTCATAACTTCACAGTCTGCGTAAGAAATTTGCGGTTTTTTGAGCTTCCCGCTTCAAAAACGATACTACGGCACAGGTGAACATTTTGTAAGAGGAGTCGTTCCATCGTCGGCAATAATCATCATGGCCGACGCCAATCCGCCAAAACACGTTTGATGGGACGAGATAACACCTGAACTGAATTAGACCAGATAACAATCGGTGTGTTAACGTTCATATTTTCCACGCCCGAATTGATTGACCTTGAACTCTCCTCGAATTACGCGCGGAACTGCGCGCAAGCGTCGGTCATGATGAATATCGCCGACAATGGAGCGACTCCTCTAACAAAATGTTCACCTGTGCCGTAGTATCGTTTTTGAAGCGGGAAGCTTAAAAAAACGCAAATTTCTTACGCAGATTGTGAAGTTATGAGTGCATTTCAGACTTTGCCAATGCGCTCATCGTGATTTTTGAGGCATTATCTACAAGAAACAACTCTTACTTTTGCTCTAGCAAAAGTTTGCAACAGGCCCATTAATGACTCAGGTGGTGCTTTTGAGCCAACTTTCAAAGAATTAAAGGCATTTTTTCAAAATCTACCGTCCATGTGCTCTCCGTCTGACCGAAGTGCTCTCCTCGCTACATGACGCGTAACCCTTCAATTTTTAGTTTAGTCCAAAGACTGTTGGATAGCCTGGGTTGGTTACCAGGCACAGGCTGGCAACACTGCCCCCAGAGGGTCAGGTGACCACAATCGTCATGGCGTCAGCCGATCATCATGTCGTGATACCAGTGTTACCGTGTCGTGTTCATTCCCTTTTTATTTTATAATAAATATGAATATCGTTTAACCGAGTGTTCACTTATTCAGTTATTACCCACACCAAACATGGCGACGAGGATGTAAACGGGTGATCAACGAAGCGCAGCTAAAAATACGGAGGTGCGCGTCGTGAACCGGCACAAAAGGCCTAAATTCAACCATAGCCTCGCGCTCGGTATTTAAGTGAATTCAAGTGCAAGACATGTAATTTCGTCAAAAATGTTCAATTTTAGTGTATCGATTAAGTTCGAAAATGACTTTTAGTATATATCGATTAAGTTCGAATTTTAATTTCTCAATTGCACATGGGTCAATTTCTTCTAAGTTCATGATAATCTGTGTCGTTATCAACCTTCACTAATTGAAAGGTAATCATTGTTCGGACGGTACAATGGAATTTCTTACAAAGCCAGAACCACTGGAAATCAATGATAATATTAAAGAGAATTGGAAAAAGTTCAAAAGACGTTAGAGAAACTACGCTCTTGGCGCCGAAATCACCGAGAAATCCGAAGATGTTCAGAAGGCCATTTTCCTTAACCTCATCGGATCCGAAGCAGAAGAACTTATCAACTCCCTTGCTCTCACTAGTAACCAGTCTAAAACTGTCGATCTTCTAGTCAAAGCTATCGATGAGTATGTCAAGCCCAGGACAAACGTGGAATTTTCTAGATACCAGTTTTTCACAAGATCGCAGAAAGACGGTGAGGATTTTGAAGAAGAAACTTCTCTCACTCAAGAAGCTGGCTGACAATTGTGGCTTTGGTGAGCTGAAAACGTTGCTCATCCGTGACCGCATCATCATTGGCATCTCTAATTATGAACTTCGCCAACGTATACTCGGAGAGGAATACGCCTTCGATAGGACGGTCAAGCTATGCAGGTCAGTCGAGTCTGGGAAACTGCGGGCGAAGGAAATCAACGATCAAGGGACATCATCCACAACTGAGGTCAACTGGGTCAGCAAACCGCATTACAGCCGAAATCAACGCAAAAGTCAAGAACCAAGCTGCAGCTCAGGTACTGGAACTACAACTAAACAGCCAAAGGACAGCCCTCCAACATCTCAACGGCGAGGCAAAGTGGTCGACTGCCGAAATTGTGGAACGAGCCATCCTATCAACCAATGTCCAGCATACAAGAAGCAATGTAATTACTGAAAGCGTCTTAATCATTTTTCCTCTATGTGTAGATCGCGGCATAATTCTGTGTTACCTAATTCCAATGATAAAATTGCACCTTCTACAGCTAATTCCAAAGCGGCTGATCTAGTCAATGTCCATTGTCAGTGCTCATGTTCTCCAAACAGTATCTCTAATCCGACGGAAATTTCAGATATTCATGCTAGTGATTATGTTTACATTTCAGAAATCTCCGTCCAACCAACTTTTAAATTGGAGCATTTTACTAATCAGTCTAAATTCAGTCAGCTTGAGGATCAATCAATTATCGATCATCAGCTTAATCAATCTAATTTTAATGAGTCAGTTAAGTAGTCTGTCAAAATTCATAATTTGTCAAATATTTCCAAATCCACGGATAAGTGCTGGATGGAAAATTTAATTATTAACAATAACAAGGTCATCTTTAAGTTAGATTCGAGAGCAGAAGTTAATACCACGTTACCACGTTACGCACCAGTTTACCACGTCAAATTTTCGACCTGATCAAAAATTCAACAAATGTGCTGTTACCCAATCTTTCAGTTGTTCTAGGCTACGGAGGTGCCCAGATTGATTCATGTGGGCATGTGGTGCTGGATTGCAAAATTCCTAATCAAAATCAAATTCATAAACTGTTCTTCACCGTTGTCAATACTGGCACTACTCCTCTTCTAGGTCTAAAGTCCTGCGTAGATTTAGGTTTTATCACCAGGAATCATGTGCATGCTCTATTCAAAACCAAAGATCAGGTTGTAAATGATAATAAATCCGACTTTAAGGGTCTAGGAACATTTCCCGATAAATGCGAAATCAAAATTGATCCAAATGCTATGCCAATTTCAGACCCACCAAGGCGACTGCCTGTCAGATTATTAGAGAAGCTCAAACGTAAAATTGCTGAACTGGTTATGTTTGATATTATCTCACCGGACACAACGTCCGTCAAGTGGTTCAGTAATCTGGTCATTGTAGAAAAGAATGGCAAAATTAGATTATGCCTGGACCCCAAAAATCTGAATAAAGTCGTTACACGAGATTTTTTCCTAATTCCATCTTTTGAAGAGATAAAACCGAAATTGAAAGGGAAAACATTTTTCTCTGTTCTAGACATTAAAGATGGTTTCTGGCACTGCCAGTTGACACCTGAGGCCTCTGATTTGTATGGTTTTCTTACCCCCTTCGGGAGTTGCAAATTCCTGCGAATGCCCTTCGGTTTAATAAACGCACCCGAAGTTTTTCAAAAATATTTAACAAAATACTTTGGGGACATTCCCAACATAGTCATCTACTTTGATGTTATTTTAATTTGCGGGGAAACCGAACAGGAGCATGACATTGCTTTAGCTAGAGTACTTAGTAGAGCACGTAAATACAACATCAAATTTAATGCTAGCAAATTCCAGTTCAAACAACCCGAAGTTCGGTATATGGGCCACCTAATTAGTGGTGACAGTGTCAAGCCCGACGATGATTACCTTCGGGCGTTACAAGAATTACAAATTCCTAAAAATCGAAAACAATTGCTAAGTGTCGTAGGTACCATTAATTACATTCGAGATTTTATTCCTAATCTTGCGGATCTAATCGAACCATTTTGGAATCTCTTGAAGAAAAATACAAAATTCCTTTGAACGCCAGGACATTCAGAGCATTTTGATAAAGTCAAGGATGCTATCTGCAACGTTACAAGGTTGCATAGTTTTGATCCATCCAAAAAAATAACAGTGCAAAGTGATGCGTCAAAATTTGGGTTGGGCGCCTGTCTGTTACAGGAAGGCTGCCCAGTTGCTTTCGCTTCTCGTAGTCTCACTGACACCGAAACTCGGTGCGCACAGATAGAGAAAGAAATGCTCAGTATTGTCTTCGCTCAGTTATTTCATGTTAATTTTAAGTGCTCTTATTCATTCTATGTAATGTCATATTCATAAGCGACACCAACAATTATTTTACTCAATCTAAGTCATGTTATATTGTACAATTCTACATAAAGCTTGTCACCGTATTAATTTCTAAATAACCAATGTTAATCCATTTAAGCCCAATGGCTGTAAATTTCAATTTCTCTACATAACTGCGATTTAATAATTTCAATGGGAGTCTGAACAAAAATGCTTCAAATCTCTCATATGTATGTCTCTTAATTTCGGAATTGCAAATCATTTGAAAAAGTTGTATAATTCCAATTTCTCTACATAACTGCGATTTAATGATTTCAATGGGAGTCTGAACAAAAATGCTTCAAATCTCTCATATGTATGTCTCTTGATTTCGGAATTGCAAATCATTTGAAAAGCTGTATAATTTCAATTTCTCTTCATAACTGCGATTTTAGTACTTCAATGGGATTCTAAACAAAAATGCTTCAAATCTCTCATATCTCTCTTGATTTCGGAATTGCAAATCAATTGGAAAGTTGTTTAATGTCCTGGCTAATAGGTACATGTTAACTACAGCCTATGACTAAAAGTTAATTTCAGTAATATTTGTCGATTTCAGAACTGCATATCGTTCAAATCTATGTGAACTCATAAGCATTGTAACTTCAACCAAATTCTGAGTTCAAATGTCATAAATTGCTTGGTTTCATAAATGCAAATTAATCGAATAAATACTGTCTAAAAATGTCTAAATAAATACTGTGTCAGTTTTCTGTCAGTGTACAAGTTCTAATTCCTCAATTGTAACTGTTAAATCTTTTAAAAAACTTTTCTTCATGTATAATTTTAAATTTCACTGATGAAAATCATACACCTCTGGAATATTTTTGACTTGGACTTTACTCCCTCAATTTCTTCGTTTGTGTTTGCAAAAGGGAGTGAAGTGTAAGGCGAAAAAAAAAATAGAAATTGAAAACGGGGAGGTGTTGGATAGCCTGGGTTGGTTACCCAGCACAGGTTGGCAACACTGCCCTCAGAGGGTCAGGTGACCACAATCGTTATGGCGTCAGCCGATCATCATGTCGTGATACCAGTGTTACCGTGTCGTGTTCATTCCCTTTTTATTTTATAATAAATATGAATATCATTTAACCGAGTGTTCACTTATTCAGATATTACCCACACCAAACAAAGACCTCACAGGAACTTAAATTAATGAACCAGGTGATGCTCTTATGCTAACTTTCGAAGAATTACAGGCATTTTTTTCTAAAATTTACAGTCCTTGAAAATGAGCTGTTTGTGATGTCGCGGAGCAAAGTGCCCTACTTTTGGGCCTCGTAATCCCTTGAAATTTGAGTTTAGTGCAAAGATCTTTTAAGAACTTAAATTAATGACCCAGATGATGTGCTTGATGCCCATTATTAAAGAATGAAAGGCATTTTTCCAAATTTACAGTCTTTCAAAATGAGCTTTCCGTGTGATTTTGCTAAAAATGGACACTTTAGGGTATCCCCCCCAAATTTTAGCGTACCTCAAAATTGTTTGACGTGCATAAGGAGACCAGAGATATTGTGTTCTGTGGGAATTTTGAATGAAATCGAACAGATAGATTCTGAGATATCGCTGTACACAGATTTGGGGGGCATCGCACGGATGGACACACATTTTTTCGAGTATGGTTATTTTGACTCCTGGGGCCTTAAAACGTCTGGAAATGATGAAATTTCAACTTTTTTTTTTTTTCTTGGAGGATGACAATACTTCCTCTCTACCCTAGAGGAGCGAGAAAGTAAAAATGTTGTTAACAACATTGCACAAATATGGTAACATGATGATATCAATTTTGACTTTCTTACCATCATGATAAAGAGTTGATGTAAAGTTTGGTATCTGTTGGTCCCATCATGGGAACATACTGATATCATTGCACTGAAAAAAAAAGTTCGGCGATTTTTACCAAACCCTTCGGTGTACGGTTGTTCGGTGGCACAAACCCAGGTATTGCAAGGGGTTTTTTGAACTAAACGGCATTACGGCGTTTGGAACACACGACCAACCGAGTTCGGTAAGGTTCCACCGAACTTTTAAGGTCACAGAAATCCATCATTCGGTTATTCGCACCGAACTTTCAGTATATATTCGGAGAAAGTCGGAAACGTTCGGTCGGCGTCTTATTATTGTATGTGTTGATCCATAGATATGTTCAAAGAAGATTTTCTTATTCTTGCCTTTGTGACCTTATTAATTTTTGAAATCCATGTTGATATTTTTTCTGTGAGTAAATTTTCCTTTAGACTTTTTTTTATCTATTTCATTTTCGAAACTCATTTCATTGAATAAAATTTCATTTATATCTGCGGCTTAAATTCAAAAGAATGTTGCTCAATTAAGATGGGACCGAGAAATCATTACCTATAAAAATTATTGAATAATAATACGAATTTTGATTATTAATATAATCAATCATAATATAATAAATATAATATATAATATAATAAATTATAATATATTATTAATAAAATTATTCATTTTTCATTAATTTATATTATTTATTTATCTTATTTCGTTTTTAATATTTTCATTTTTAATAACTATTTATCAGTCCATATTTTATTTTATTTTTTTTCATGTGTTATTCGTACTCCTCTCTTTCAAAAACTTGATCTACTTTATATTATTTTCGTATCCTTCATTGTGAAACTGAATGATGTACAAAAATGCAAGAATATCATCGCTTCTAATCATTATAGCGCATCTGTGGACGTTTATTAGTGCTAAATTAGCCATCGTTCCTGCGCGAGCGTCCGTGGCCGAGCGGCAGCGACACTCGGGCGATCACCGAAGTTCAGCAACGTCGGGCGTAGTTAGTACTTCGATGAGTGACCGCTCGGGAACTCGGGCGCAGCGTGGCCTAATTCTGGCGAACATTGAGTGACAGGTTCTCTCAGCGTTACTTCTCTGGTGACTGCGATGAAAATTAAGTCTATGAACGTGCAGCGCGCCTAAATTTAAGCATTTTGGCGTTCACCAACAGGTTCCATTCACCATGTTGCTACCATGTTGGGCCAGACCAACTTGTTACCAACATGTTCATTTTTAGCAGCGAATTCCGAAATATACCAGGTTTTCTGTGAATTCAGGTAATAAAATATGGCAACACCGGCTTTTTTTGGGAGGGGGGCTTTGAATCCAACAAAGGTCTTAGAGGAAGGTTTTGACCACCTACGTCCACTTTCTGCCAAAAAAGTTTAATTCTGGTACCAGATGAGTCGCCTTTTTTAAGCCATTTTAAATAATGATGAAAAACAGGGAAATTCTGAAGTTTTTCTTTAACTATGAGCGCAAAGTTTGACATCGACGAAAATTGGCCAAAGTAACTCTCTTACATTCCTAACGAACATACTTGATGAACTTTTTGCTCCTCCAAAGGGATTGTTTTGGAAGAGCGTGTAGAATGCCGAAAAACCCGCATTTTTCGCCAAAATTGGCCTTCAGGCCCATGTTTAAGCCAGTGGTAGACCCCGAAATAGAACGGAAATGACCAAACCACGGTGCATTCCGTAAGATATAGACCTTCAATGACCAAAAAATCACGGATTTAAGGAATATCAGGATGGGCCCACAAAATGCCTTTAACGATACCCCTCCTTTTGATAAACTTCCCTGACATCTGAGGGTATGCAGGATGGTTAAAAAGACATAATTTGAAATACTTTTCTTGAAAACATATAAGTTTTATGGTGAATAATTATATGTATTCACCTAGTTTTTTGTCATTGACAGCAACTAAAGGAAGTTTCACCTTTGAATGGCCTGTTACTAAAGAAGTTTTGGTCAATTTCTCATGTTGTAGGTATCTCCTCTAAGTTTACATTGACATCAGGCTCTGACTGCCTCAGACTAAGAGTAGAAATCCTGCAGTGCTTATCAATTTGTGAAGTATTTGCTGGGTGCTTGCCCACTTCCATTTAGGACTAATACTGCTGTGCAATGCAAGAACGCCGTAACTCCACTGCCACGCGAACCGAGAAAATGGCTCTCAAAGTTTTCATCCTTTCCCTTTATCTCTTTTGAAGTTTTTTCCCGTCATTTTGCTTCTTAACACACTTGTGAGTCTGACTGAATGAAAAAATCGTGCTAAAGGCGACGTTAAGATTTAGACGATATTGGTTTGTACCCAGATAACATCGAACGTTTCAGCAACGTGGAAATTAGCGTAGACCTTGAAACATTCCGGGAACGTATACAATTTCTACGTTGTAATCAACATGGAAGAACAGGGGTGCTCCGAAGACGTCTCACTGGCGATGTAACAGGAACGTGGAAAGGAACGTTGCTCCTAACCTAAAAAGTTAAAATCGCACTTTCGCCGTTTCGCTGTCTACGTTTCCGGGACGTAGAATTCAACGTAGTCCAAAACACGTTGAACTAGAAAAGGCGGCACAGGCAGGACACAGGCCAGGAGCGCCCACTAGGTGGCGCTGCATTTCGCGGCGCAGATTACTCAAAAAGTCTACAGCGCATGCGCAGCCCATGTCGGCACCAACCAAGTTCCTGGAATCAGTCTGATCAGGAAAGGTTGCAACTGTTCGAGAGTGTCCACCATTGTTATCTTGATATTGGCGTACCAAGTGATTTTCGCAGTTTAATGTTGTACTAGAAGTGATGCTTATACCTCCGTGTTTTACATACATAAAAGTTCATTAATCATCTGGTTTACACATACTTGTCTGTTTCTAATTCTGTATTCTCAAGTCAATGTCCACAATTTTAACCCGTAGATCTCATGTTCTACTCTAAAACTGAAAGTGCTTATTCCTCCTCTAGTAGGTACGTACACCTATAAGTACCTAAATGAAAGTCGTGCCTGTGAAGTGAATCATTGTATTTTAATTAATCGTCATCTATCGCAAATAAGTAGATAATTAACGAAATTTTCTAATCGTAAACACGTTAGCGGTTAGGGGGGAAAGAGACGCACAAACTGTGAAAAGCCGAAAAATGAATGCCACACTATGTTTTGCAAATAAAATGGATTATAATGTTACTGCACGTTGGTGCAATGTAGTCACTGCCGCGTCCCTGCAATGTAGACACTGCAACGTTCCTGCGACGTGGACAATGAAACGTTCCTGTAAACGTTGTCGCCGAAGACATAAAAACGGAGCGCTAAAAGCAAAAAATGAAGCTTCTTTTCAATCACCTCTACTATTGGCTAGAGGATTGGCGGCAAAATCGGGACAAGTTTGAAATTCAAATGTAGGGCGGGAACTAAATAAAATTGCGGAAACAAAGTATTCTAGGTTGATTTTTGCCCAAATTCACTTTACCCACTCATATTTTTTTAACTTTCGGTTAGCTTTGGTCCGTCGACGACCGATTAATTTAATTTGGGAGTAATGGTCATCTACCGTAGAGTCCCTTTATACTGAGAGTCAAGACAATGTGAATCCATTTCTGATTGGTTCCCGTATTTTAGGTCTTCACAGTGTCACAAACGGGAATAAAGATTACATTTTCACCGATTGCAAAGATTATAATCTGGAATGGACCGGGGAATTACGGGTTCGGCAAGGAACAAACGGAATAAGAGAAGGAACGGAGAAAGAAATTTGAGAACCCTTGTAGCCAAAATAGGATTATCGAATAGGTATCGGCCAGAATTCCAGAAAGGCTATTTTATAGCTATTTATTTTGTTATTTTATATGGTATCGTACAGATAGTATATTTTATAGCTATTTCGTAGCTATTCCATGCGCATTTATCTTGGTTTAAAATTTATGTTTGGAAATATGTATTTTATAGCTATATACTAGGTTTTTTTCTTCTTTCAAGCCCCTCATCCTGTTGCAAGGGGTAGGTACATACCCAGTTCCCAGTTAGCATCTAATCTTCCGAAAATATCCGTGCAAAATCCGGCACCTTTGCATCATTTAAGAATATTGCGGACAATCTTTTTCTGTATTATAATGAGTGCGCCTCCTCCCTTTCGTGTAGCAGTAAGACATTATTTGAACAATTAAATTAAGGGAAGTAATGTACTTTATGGGATAGTGAATAATTTAAAACACTAAATGGGTGGAATAAATTGCATCATTCAACCTTAACATTTAAGAAACCCAAGAATTATTGTATATTTTCTTAAACATGTTAATGAATTTTCGTACTATTGTTAGTTGCAGCCTTAAGAACCATAAGATGATAAGTACATTGCAACGTTGCTATGATAGAGCAACTTTATTTTTTGCAAACCTTAATACAAAAAAAAAAAAAATCAGCATAGCCCAGGGAATTTTTGCTAAAAGAGTTTCACCTCTACATGGTTTTGATTTGCTGCATTTATCGTATACAGTTGCACAATCTTGGCAACGTATCAATGCACTTACCACCTTATGGTTTTCAAGGTCTCAATTTTGGTTCTTTTTCAAAAGTAAAATACCTATTAAATACCTTTTCAGTAGGTATCCATACACCTATTAAATAGCTATTCAGATACCCACTTTATAGCTATCGAGAAAGCTATAAAATAGGGTATTTATAGTTGAAAAAAAGGACACTATATAGGGTATTTAGATAGGATATTTTATGTCTAATTTCAGCTATTTTATACCCTATTTCATAGCTATTTGGATACATATTAAATTGCTATTTCGATAAGTATTAAAAGGAATATTTTGGCTACTAGGGAATGGGCCGATCAAAGATTGCAAAAAACGTTTAATTTCTGTAATCTTTATTCCCGTTTGTGACTCCATGAGGGAGTGTTGTCTTGACTCTCAGTATGGGGGGACTCTACGGTCATCTAGAACTGTAACGGCCTGTTTGAACCTGCAGAACCACCATGAGCAGAAGAAAAACTAACTTTATTTGAAATTACTGCCTGTTACCGAGCAAAAGTAGGTGTATTATAATAGGACGCAGACCCAACTTTCTTAATATATTCGTTTTAGGCATTTAAAATACGTTTCGAAGAAGAAATGTGGAAAAATTAAGAGGACAAGTTCAAATCAAATTTCCGTTTGCCGCCATGGATTCCCGCGCTCATTTACACACTCATATAAGCACCTAGCGCCAAACCAGGCTTCACTTTTTCCCCGTGCTTTTAGATACGAGCACTCCGTCTTTATGTCTTCGGTTGTCGCTGACAACGTTTACACGGGAACGTTCCGGAAACGGTACTTAATACATGGACATCCACGTAGAATTAGGTACACGTCCCGGTACACGTTGCTTTCCACGTGGAAGGTTTCACGAGAAACGTGGAATTCTACGTTGTTGTCAACGTTGAAATTGTTATCTGGGTTAGAGTCCCTTTATACCCAGAGTAACGCCAACTCGATTATCAGCTGACTGGCAGCCGACCTTGGCTGGCCATGGAGGCCGAAACTAGTGCACTCAAACGAACGATATTGAGGGATAAGGATCAGGAATCCTGCGATGTCTGTCACACAAAAACAACAACATCAACAAATTGATCAATTAAAACGAAAATTAGATTGGTTTGTGAGTAATTTCTTAATCTATTTTCATTTTGGACCGATGGAAATAACAATTTACTCTTGATAAACCACAATTAGGTAATATTTTCATTATTCTTGTTCACATTCGAGGTACCGCCATCTTGGTGCACTAGTTTCGGCCTCCATGAGCGAGGACCAATCAGAATTGGATTTTTTTTTAGGCCACTTTCAGCCCAATCCTGGCCCAACCAAAAGTGAGTTGTCGTAACTCTGGGTATAAAGGGACTCTAATCTGGGTAGGGCCAGGCCGGTCGCAGTGGTTCATACAATAGACCGTATTCGATAACGGTTCGATGTATCGTTTGGTTCAAAACAATAGAACATAACCTCAAACCAAACTTAGAGTACCTATATAGCGAGAGTATGGGCAGATCGCTTCATGGAGGGCTTAGGGCCCAAAAGTGCAGCCACCCTTCTAACCAACTTCTAACGCACAAAATTTCATTGCCAGTCTGCAGATTCCAATTCTAACCAAGATGGCTAAGAATGTACATAAATTAGCGTTCTTCCGCAAAAACGAGTAAAATGCAAAAACTAAGTCAAATACGTGCTTTAAAAACGATGGTTCGTAACAATTGTATTAGTAAAGCGCTCTGGATAATTGAGATTCATAGGTTGGCTCATGCATTCCTGGGCCCAAACTTTATTCGTGGAGACATCGGTGAAGACCTGATGGATTTTCGGAGTTTCATATCCGTCTATACTCTCGCTATACAGGTACTCTAACCAAACTGCAGTAAGGATTTAAGTTGGAAAAGCTGAAAATGATTAATGCTTGGCTATGTTTATGTTTTGAACCAACCGATATCGATACAATCTCACCCGTTTGATGTATCGAATATGATCTATGGCAAAGTGCCGCTCGGCCATCGCTCGGATTTTCGGTGCATCTGCCATGCAGTGGGCGCTACCTCTTCGGAGAAACCCGACCCTCGATCTAGCTTCAGTTGTCTTTGTGCGATTCTTAAAATCCAGGAGCATCAAGCACGTGATTAACCTGCTTCTTGCATTCAATTCATACCCCAACCCTTACTTTTCCTCTTAGTTGCCCAAAGACATAAAGACGGAGCGCTGAAAGCAAAAAATGAAGCTTCTTTTCAACCACCTCTACTATTGGCTAGAGGATTGGCGGCGAAATCGGGACAGGTTTGAAATTCAAATGTAGGGCGGGAACTAAATAAAATTGCAGTAGTAGGTATTCTACTTAGGTTGATTTTTCCCCAACTCATATTTTTTTAACTTTATTGGGTTAGTTTTGGTCCGTCGTCGACCAATTAATTTCATTTGGGAGTAACTGTCATCTAGGACTGTAACGGCGTGTTTGAACCGGCAGGACCACCATGAGCAGAAGAAAAACCAACTTTATTTGAGATTACTGCCTGTTACGGCAGAAGAACAGAAGAAAAATAAGTAGAAAAATAAAGTGTGTGTTCGCATGTGTCGATCACGCCAAAGAAAGGTAACACGTTGACGCGAACACACACGTTTTCAGAAAACACTGATCGATGGACAGGACGGGTGGAGAAACGGCGAGCGCAGCTTCGTCGCAACAGGCGAAAAACACCGAACGCTCCCGCACGTAAGTGCCACCTGCACAGTAAAAACGCGGCTCATCCATGCAGCTCCGCTGGATGCGCCGCGTTCTTACTGTGTACTGTACCTGGCGGTTGCGGCGTTCTTGCTTCGTCGAGGTACCAAGTTCGGTGGATGCACGGCAAGCGCGGGCTCCATATCTCGGAAACTAACGGTGATATCAGAATTCTGATTTCACCATTAAATTTCCCATACTCCATATCGACGGTGAAAGTCGGCAATCACATAACTCGGTTTGCGACGTTGCAGACTTCCTTCATACTTTATTTTTTAAATGGAAAACTACTCAACGGCAATTCTTTAAAACCGTCATGATTTTTCTTCTCAATATGCGAAGAAAATTCTGCAAAAACTTCAAGAAATAATATCAATTTGTTCTCCTTTAAAAAAATGACGCAGAGGCGGAGATTTTCAGACACCGCAAACGAGTTATGTGATTGCCGACTTTCACCGTCGATATGCCCTATTTCCATATCCGACTCAATTTTTTCAAATTTTGGATTTACTTACGGCGTTTTTACGTTGGACGGCAGAATAGTAGGTATAACTGAGTCTTTTGTACAAAATGAATGAAAAGAAAAGAAGTTAGAGCTAATCATTTTTCACTTTCAAAACATATTGAAAACCAGAAAAGCTCTGTATTTTGCACAGAAACAATGCCTTGCTGCTAATATAAAACCTCGTAGAGACAAAGTCACAAACACATAAATTACAGCAAAAATGAACCAACCCACTTCCTTAGTTCAAATTTTAGTATTGTTTAACACAGTTTCATCCTTCGGAAAGTCAATACGAAAATGACTCAAAGACATCGATTAGTTGTAAGACAATAATACTGAATAAAAATGCATGAGTTATTGAAGCTAGGTAGAGAGAGGTGGTCTCCTTTCATTATTGCTATGAGTCAAGGGTTAAATCGGTACATACGCGTAGGAGGAGGCGGTATGAAGGGGGCGACTGAAGGGAAGCAGTGGCGGATTCAGAGTGAGGGGGGGGGGGGTTGCAGCCATTTGCTGGTGCAGAGTGGGGGGCCTCTCCCAGCAAAATTTTTAAGAAAACAGGCCCTCCCTGATTGATTTTTAAGCAGTTTTAGCATAAAATTTGTGCATTATTTGAAAGTTAAAAATTGGCCAGAAATCTAATACC
Source organism: Bemisia tabaci (assembly GCF_918797505.1). Lineage (NCBI taxonomy): Eukaryota > Metazoa > Arthropoda > Insecta > Hemiptera > Aleyrodidae > Bemisia > Bemisia tabaci. The sequence goes on from NC_092794.1 coordinate 74,847,552, forward strand.
TCTTTCAGCGTAATTTTATTTTTTTTTTTTTTTTTTTTTTTTTTTTTTTTTTTTTACATGAACTAGTTATATTGACGGTGTAAGTCGGCAATCACATAACTCGGTTTGCGACGTCGCTGACTTCCTGTCATACTTTATTTTTTTAACGGAAAACTACTCAACGGCAATTCTTTAAAATTGCCGTGATTTTTCTTCTCTGTGCGAAGAAAATTCTGCAAAAACTTCAAGGAATGATATCAATTTGTTCTCCTTTAAAAAAATAACATAGAAGCGGAGATTTTCAGACACCGCAAACGAGTTATGTGATTGCCGACATACACCGTCGATATACTACCTGCTGCGGTGTTGAGCAACCTTTGGTTTGGTAAACTTAAGTTATATAGTTCTGTCTCTAAAATATTTCAGTAAATGTCAAGGAGCGCTTCCCCCTCCCCTTACCCATTTTTCTTTCTCTTTTTTTTGGCCCGAGGGGGCGGGGGGGGGGGGGGGGTCATGCCACCATGGCCCTCCCTCCTTGGATCCGCCACTGAAGGGAAGGGAAGGAGTAAGGGGAGCAGAGCGACGCGTTTTGTCAGCAGAATCGCCCCTTCCAAACCTGAATACGTAACATTAGTTGTTCGAAATTTCGGACTCAATCTTTGAGGCAGAGAATGCCTATCTTACGATTTTTCCCTGATATTATCGTCATTTTCATCATTTTCCCTGACATTTCCCGATTTTACCTGCCTGTGGCAACCCTGCGATGCCTATTACACCCACCATACTTCACATTTTTTCTTTGAGAGCTTTTAGCGTGAAGGATACATCTTTTTCAAATAGCTCCTCCCAGCATACTTAGATAATAATCATCATGTGTTCATCTCAAAGATATTGAATCACGTAGACCGTGCGTTCGGCTCGGTTTAGTACTGGCGGAGCGAGGCAAGTCTCTCGGAGCCGGAGCCCCATGATGGGCGGGCGGGGAAGGGGAGAGAGCGTGTGTCCCGAGCACTCGAAGAGGCAATGGAGAATTCATGCCCGCGCTCGGTTTTTCATGAATTTCTCGTTTAGAGTCCATTTTCAAACAAAATTCCTAAGAAGAAAAGTTATAGAACACATAATTTTACACCCGATTAGCATTGTTTCATTTTTCCGAACTAATTATTAACCGAGGAAAAAAGCCTCACAATCCGACAAAAATTCACTGGAGCCGCCAGGAGCCGCTACTGCGCATGCGCAGATGTGCGCAACTGGGACACACGAACTCATCGATGCGGGTTGGTTGCCACCACTCATCGCATGCGAATTTTGAAAGTTGCCTCGCCTTCCGTAACACAGGATGCACGGTCTACGTGATTCAATGTCTTTGGTTCATCTGTATTCAATAGAGTCCCTTTATACCCAGAGTTAAGACAACTCCATTATCAGCTGACTGGCAGCTGGCCTTGGCTGGCCATGGAGGCACAAACGAGTGCACCCAAACGAACGATATTGAGGGATAAGGAAGCCTGCGATGTCTGTCATCCCAAAACAACAACATCAACAAAATTGATCAACTATAACGAAAATGAGATTGGTTTGTGAATAATTTCTTAATCTATTTTCATTTTAGACCGATGGAAATTACAATTTACTCTTGATGAACTACAATAAGGTAATATTTTCATTATTTTTGTTCACATTCGAGTCACCGCCATCTTGGTGCACTCGTTTGTGACTCCATGTCATTATTTTTGTTCACATTGGAGTCATTGCCATCTTGGTGCACTCGTTTGTGACTCCATGAGCGAGAATCAATCAGAATTGGATTTTTTTTAGGCCACTTTCAGCCCAACCAAAAGTGAGTTGTCGTAACTCTGATTATAAAGGGACTCTAGTACCTATTCAAAAGTTACTCACGGATACAATAACATAAGTGGGAGCGATCCCGTCACAATGCCTGTGGAATGCCTCAGCTGAATATCCGTGAGTAGAGGCTCTGTACACCAAACGCCAAACTTGTTTAGGAGATCTATACCACTGATTCAGGAGTCTTTGATAGCATGTCTTTCCCTATGAACATAAAATGAATAACTAGGTACTTGGCTAATTTTGAGAATAAGTACAATATAACCTCTTCACATGCCAAAACCTGAATTTAAAATGTAATACCTATTTCTGTTAATAAAGTAAATTTGATTCGGGGGGCAAGTTAAAGTTTGACCATAAAGCTTGTACTGGATTGCAAGAGGCAGTCGCCGGTTTGGAATTTTCAGCACCCTGAACTTTTCTTGAGCAGGGCCAGATGGACTTCAGTTTATCCCAGGAAGGGTTAGTTTGATAGGGCAACTAAACTACCTGGAGGGCAAAGCTTCTCGAGCATCATGTGAAACCAGAGACACAGAGAGTGGTTATGTTTAGAGTACCTGTACAGCGAGAGTATGGACAGATGTGAAACTCCGATAATCCATCAGGCCTTCACCGATGCCTCCGTGAATGAAGTTAGGGCCCAGAAATGCAGCCAACCTATGAATTTCGAATGTCCAGAGCGATTTTTAAATACAATTGTTACGAACCGCCGTTTATAGAGCATGTATTTGGCTTACTTTTAGCATAAATTTACTTATTTTTGCAAAAGAACACTCATTTATGTACATTCTTGGCCATCTTGGTTAGAATTGAACTCTGTAGGCTGGCAGTGAAATTTTGTGTGTTAGAAGTTGCTCAGAAGGGTGGCTGCACTTTTGGGCCCTAAGCCCTCCATCAAGCGATCTGTCCATACTCTCGCTATAAAGGTACTCTAGTTATGTTCTGCCTCCTTCCCTGCATGAGAGAGACATATTTATAATATTTTCTAACAGCTGAGTCATGTTTATGCGACAGACAAAATCTAATTGTAAGTCTCTCATAACTCAGGTTTGAACGTTGAATGGAGCGTAGAATGGGGAGGCCGTAACTACGTTTCTGTGACGTCACACTAGTAGATGAAACTCGGCCGCGGTTTAACACGCGTTCTTTTGGAAGAAACGCTCGCCGCGCGATGATCTCTCACCGATATCTTTTTCAGGGTTGATCTGACGCAAAATTTTATAAGAACCTTTTCGAAAGAAGATGAAATTTCACTTTAGAAAACTACCTAACCCATTTGTGACATTGTCTAAAAATCGAGGAAATGAAAGCGTAAAACCGAAAATCGTTACTCCATTCAGATTCAAACGGGCCGCTCGCGCAACTTCGGCGGATCTCGCGCAACTTCGGCCGATCGAGGGCCACTCTGACTGGTCCACGCAGCGACTGCCTCACTCATCGACGCACCGATGACCCGGAGATGCTTGTTGTTTTCGGTAAATATCTACTAGCTTGACGTCACAAAACTAACTAGTTACGGCCTCTCTCAAAAGAATGGAAAAATAATAACTTAAACCCTCAGTATTCCAGAATTCTTTGAATTCCTTGAAATCTAATCATGTAAATGGGTAACTATGTAAGATGTGCAACAAATCAGTTGAAGTAGATGAAGTGCCCTAAGGCCTCCTTTCAGCCTTTCTACACCTTCCTCCTCTCAAGAGAAAAGAATCTAATGCCGCAATCGCACGCTGAATTTAGCAGCTGAATGTGGAAGTCAACAGTCATCGCCCAACGGCTGAAATTTAGCAAATTCGATATAAGCGTCCAGCCCACGTACAAACTGGGGCTCTCAAACTGGCACTAATTCTTCTATTTCTCAGCCATTTCTGCACGGAATGCCTTGAAAATTTCAAGATCTGATCTGTGATGTATCCCGAACACATCGGTTACCCTCAAAGATCGTCGGCCCGACGATCTTTAACCCTGGATAGATGATCAAATTCCCGAACCAATTCCGATCAAAATAGCATCAAAGTGTCGGGAGTCATCAGTCTTAAACTCATTAATTTGCTTCATTTTAAAATGAAAACTTGGCAGAAATGTTTCCTGTGACAGGAAATGATGAATGGTGGCACTCCGTTCTGATCTTACTTTGAACAAAAAAGTGCGGCCCGTCAAAATTTGATGGTAGATGGTGACCACCAGTCATCAGCATGTTTACTTTGATCGGAATTGGTTCGGAATTTGATCGTCTATCCAGGGCTTTAGAAAGGCAACAGTCAACAGTTCCATCGATGAGCCTCTTTGAGGCCCCTAGTTTGTAGGTGGGCTGGACGCTTTCTTTTCATTCAGATGTGTATCAAATCTACTCGAATAGTTCAAACAAATTCAAAATTGGTCCGATGGTTGCTGAGAATCGTTGCTGAATTTTGCGCGTGACGCGCAAAATTCAGGCATCGGGCCGATGACTTCCACATTCAGCTCCCAAATTCAGCGTGTGATCGCGGCATACGAGAAAAGGATCGCCCCTGCATTAAAACAGAGGTTTTTTTTTTTAAAAAACGACCCCAACACAAGAATTTTTTCAGTTTTTTTTTCCAAAGAGCCATGAGCAATTTATTGAGCCTGAAAACAAATTATTGAAAAAAAGCGCTCAGAAAGAATATGTTAAATATGAAGGAAAATCGATTTACGGAGCACTTCCAAATTCAAAGGAATCGTTCTAAAGACCTACATAAAGCTTACCCTACTGCATAAAATTGACAAAGTTTCAAACATAAATCAAGAAACAAACGACTATTGATGCAAAAGCAACGGAGCATGCAGAATGGAAACGAACAGATCAATCCACGTGGCTGACAACCGGTTGGTGGTCCCTCGAATATTCGCAAGCATGATATGTAGCGATTTGGGCTAGTCACAGCCTAATGGTATAACTAATAGTACGTCAAAGTCATATCCACTTCAGTGGCCATGCGCACTTAAAAATTTCTTACTTTTACTAAAATCAGTGAACCTGGGAAGAATTTAAGTGCTACGCGAAGCTGTAATTTTTTATCTTCGCTCCTTTCACGAAATTTATTTGGCAAGGCTGCATAGCGATATCTTTCCAAAGATAACTCTATTGGCACAGCACCCGTCGGCTCCACTTCTTCAGCAAAAACTTGCGAGTCTACAACAAATGAAAGAAACACCAGTTAGCTCAACATTGGTATCATATTTCTTTTTTCAACACAAAAAACCCATTTCTTTAAAATATCGATTTTTTGCAGAGCCAACGTTGAAGAAGACAGAAGTTATTGTACACTTCGGCAGAGAAAAGTAAGTGCGGGGACAACTCTACTCCTCAGTTATCAAGGAAAACCGGCGTGTCAGGCAATTTTCAGAAACCTAATCCTTTAACATTTCCCTGACAAAAAAAATAAAAGAGTTCTGACAAATTTTTAGCTGCAGAATTTAAAAATGATTATAATTTTTTTTTTACCTTGCAAAAATCTACCAGAAAATAGAGAAAACCCCGAAAAGCCCAACTTAAAAAGAAAAAATTCATGCTTTGCAGGAATACTTATACGATTAGACAAGGGCCGAATTTAAGCATATTGTCCATTTTGATAAATGTTACCTTTTTAAAATTTTATACAAAACAAGATTCGTGCAACGAGAATTACAGAAATGTTGAAAAAGCATTATCCATAAAATGGACGATGTCAACGACCGCCTGCCTCCCTCTGAAAGGGATATGGCCTTTTCTGTCATTCTTTGTAAATTACTGTAAGTTTTGGCGGTCGTTTGGTTGGTTTTCCACGATCTAGGTCTATCAAGGTGCCAGGTGCCATATGTCTCTTGATCAGAGATTTTAAAGCTCTTGGGAGAGGCTGAGGCCTCAAAATTGGATTTCAGGTTTCTGGGAAGCTCTGATCTAAAAGTTAATTAATGCAATGGGTTAATGGGGTTGTTGCATGCATTTTTTTGTAAATTCAGTTTCTAGAAGTTGGTGGTGTGCTGATTGTTAACGTATTTTTTTAAAAATTTTCTGATGATTGGAACGTGGAGAAAAAGCGTCGAAAGTTGAGAAACGATTTGAAACGGGGTTTCTTCCCGCGCCTCGAAATCACGTGACTCTGACGTCACAACGCATGGCCACGGGTTTTTGCCATCTGAACTGCGTGCTTATATGAGTTTTTGAAAAAATCACGAAAAATCGAGTTTTCCGACTAAACTAATTTTTTTTATCTTGATGGATACCTGAAGATAAGATGAATCAAATACAGACTGGGTTTTTGGCTCTTCACGACGATTTCTGGGTCGGAAAGTGAGTTAAAAATCGCTCCTTTCCCGTTTTCCTCACAGAGCGACGGAGCCGTTCGGCGGTGAGCGGAGGGCGGTGTGCAGCAGCTGGCCCTGCTCCGGTTTTTCCGGCAGCGTCCGCCCATCATCGTAGCCAATCGGAGCTCGAGATGAACTTAACCTAACCTAACCTCCACTAGATAAACACGCGGTCAAGATGTGGGTAATGGCGGCGAGGAGAGACTCCCGCGTAGTTTTGGACAATTTTTTGGACGTTACCATCGTTTTTATCGCGAAAAGTTCTATGACTACATATTTTTTATTCTTAAATCCCTCACCCATGCAACAACCCCATTAAAGTCATCCAACCCAAATAGCAGTGATCGCGATAAATTCCGATTGAATCGGAGAATGTATCGCGATTTTATCGAGGTCGATTTATTGCAATATTATCGGATAAAAAATCGCGATAAATTACGATTTCATCGCATTAAATTGCAATAAAATCGCGATTTTATCGACGGCGATTTATCGCGATAAATTGCGATTTCATCGCATTAAATTGCAATAAAATTGCGATTTTATCGACGGCGATGTATCGCGATAAATTGCGATTTCATCGCATTAAATTGCAAAAAAATTTCGATTTCATCGAACGAGATTTTGTAGAGATAAAATTGAAATTCCTTATCAACGCCCGATAACGCATGAATGACGCATATGAAAGATGTTCTTTAGCGGAGGTGTAAGAACGACTTGATACGAGGTTGGGCGTGGGGTTTGGATGGTGGGAGGTACGCCCACACTGAGAATAAATTCTCGGCGTTTTTACCAAGGTCCGTTGGTAACTTTACCATCTATATTTTTTTTACCAATTATGGGCAATGTTACCAAGGGAGACTGGTAAGCTTACCTAAAAACCGGTATTTTTTCTGGTTTTTTCAGGTAGGAATATGTACCACTTTTATTGGTACACAATTTCCGGTAACTTTACCATTTTATCTCGGTAATTCTACCATAGTCGATAAAAAAATGTTGGCGTTTTCACCAAGGTCCATCGGTAACTTTGCCATCTCACTATTATTGGTAATTTTACCGAGACAGAACGATGAGATTTATTACCAATAGAACCTTATTTTACCAACCGTATTTCAAGGTATGAAATAAAATACAGAGGAGGGAAAGTAAAATAAAAATCCAATGAAAACTCGGTGTCAGTCAACGCAATGACAAAAGTTGTAAGGATGCGAAGCGCCGATCCATGTATAGGAGGCTTTACTTCGCACCCGTGAATCAAATGGCGGCCATAGCCCAGTGGAAAAGTGCTGGTCTGCCACCGTGGCGACTGGGGTTCGAATCCCCGCGGAGACTCCGGGGATTTTACGCTCGTCCTCGTCAAAGGACCTGACGGCTGAACCTAACGGCAATCGGCTAGTAGCGTAGACCCCTTTTTTTTGGCGATTTTATCGGTG